>NC_133301.1:605000-907109 GCF_005239225.2 Populus alba | reverse complement strand
TTCAAATAGATTTTCATAAAGCTTCTGAATCCATTTCTTATGAATATTTGGATCGCATAATAGAAATGGATCTATGAATGCATATTGACTTCTCGTTTGTCAGTGTTGATTAATGGCTTTCCATCTTCTAGTTTGACTCCTCGTGGAAAGTTTACGATCTTACCTTGAGACTAGACAGTATGTAGCAATATTGAATATATACTTCCACAAATATTTCCACATGTTGTACAGTGACTGTTCTTTCTTTTCTTTTCTTTTTTATTCATATGGATATCCGGGTCAGCTTGCAAGCATCTCGGCTAATCCCATGAGTCTAAAAAGTAATGATCATGTAAATCTTTATTGACCTTGAGGCTTATAAGACTTGAATTAATGACCTCTGAAAAGAAAATCTAAAATCTAATCAATTAAGTTATAACTTTCGGGATAATATAATGATTGTTTTTATTTATTTATTTACGTGGGTGTCCGGGCCAGCTTACGCACACCACGACTAATCCCACGGCTTACTGAACATCTTGCAAACCCAGTGAGCATGTAAGGCACCGCGGAGGTGACAGGCGTGCACGGTGAGATTTGAACCCAGGATGCAGAGGAAGGAAATAAGTCCCTTCAACCACTAGGCCAAAACCTCAAGTGCAATATAATGATTGTTCTTGTTTGGATACGTGGTTGTTTTCATCTTTCAAGAGATTTGAAGGCTGGTAGTACAGATGACTGCCTTTCCACATATCCTAAACCATGGCAAGTTTTCCTGTAATTTACAAGCCATGGTAATTAACATCAAGGATTTTATCGGTCTGAATTCATGGATAACCTATTCTATATAGTATGTGTCTGCAAATAAAAATACTTCTTGGCTCGGATCTGATTACAGTGACAAACCCCCCAACTAGATTTGCCTGTTGCTATCCTTGCAGCATGATGAGTAGTGGTACAAAGAAGCTCGAAAGCTAAATGTGGAAATCTAAGAATTTTGAGTAATTAATTTTAAGAGCTTAAGACAAACGCAAGAACACTTGAATTCCATGGTTTCAACGCTTTCATGTTCATAAGGGCTTTGAGAAAGAACAACTGTTTGCATGTTCTATTCAATGCTTGGCACAGGCTGTGGCAGGCTGTGTATTTTTTAAAAAATTAAATTTTTTAATTTAAAATTATTCTTTATATGTTTTAAAATTGTTTTAATGTAATAATGTTAAAAGTATTTTTTTTATTTTTTTAAAAATATTATTTTAATATATTTCTAAAATAATTAAAAAAAATAACCTTCAAGCATTAAAAATAAAAGTGTTATATATATATATAAATCTTTAAAAGGATTCGAACTGATGATCATTAAAGAATAAATTCAAAATTTGACTTGAATTATTTCCCAGGGTTTTATATTATTTAGAACTCTTGCTTGCTAGCTACTTATCTTTTTGGGGCTTCAATTTTTATTTTATATTTTATGATTGTTTGTTTGTTTGATATATACTATACTTTTCTGATTGAGTCATCGACAAACTATAACCAAACTAATCGCATCGTAATTTCTAGTGCTATTAAACCTAGTCAGATGGATAAACTACATGATTGTGAATTCAAGACATGAACCAGTCGAGTTTTATGTTGAATCAAGTTGAAAGTTGATTTAATAAATTCACTTGTAATCTAGTCAAAACTCAGATAAAACTTGATTTTTACTTTTTAAATAAAAACTCTAAAAGAAATATCATTTTTAACTCCTAATCTGAACCCTGAACTAACACCGGTAATTTCTAGCCTTCAAGTAGTTGCCACCGTTTGGTTAAGGCTTTTTCCCAAAAGTTTGTAAACATTAATTTCTATGGTGGATGCAGGTGATAAGAGATAGAGGACGTCCTAGAACTCATATTTTGTGTTTTGTTATTAATTTGGAAAGGGACGGATATTAAAAAGGTAGCCAAACAAGAAGTAGCTATAGGCAATTAATTACAAATAATGGCTTGTCTTAATTTAACAACATGCTGTTAATTTATTAATTTCCTTTGGAACAGTCAACAGTTGGGATTATAAGTCAACGGGTGGGATTATAAGTTAAATCGATGAACAATAAAACTGAATTGATAGGCTTATCATAAATATTTTAATTATTTTAATATACTAGTTAAATTAACTTAATAACAAGGATCATGCCCAAGACCAAGACCAAGACCATAGAGTATATATGATTCATTATTACTTTCAACCCCCCCCCCCCATACAAACAAGCAATTCCAAACTGATATTTTTTATACTTTTTTTTTTCAACTACATTATTGACTCCTTTATTTTCCCACGAAACTACCAAAAAAAAATAAAAATAATAATAATAATAATAATAATAATGGTCTTCTGGTGATAGGCATTCATTATGAAAGCAAAATCTAACCCTTAATTAAAAATGAAATAATCAATTTAAAAAAAACAGGTGATGCTTTTTTCATGATATTTCACAATCATCACAATCATTTGGCTGTTTTTACTTGGAATTCACCAATCATCCACTAGGTTAGAAACACCCTAGAATAATAATATATAAATCTACTATTATTCTCAAATTCAGACTTTAATCAACAAAACTTTAATATTATATTGAATAATCATCTCAACTAAAAATCTAAACAATTAATAATACTCTAAAATATAATTTATATTAATCTCATATATGAATTACCTCATGTCTTGAGATATTATAGAATGTGTGGTTAAAAAAAAAAAAAAAAAAAAAAACCTTAAACAAATCAATGTTTTACCGTTGATTATACAGAATGCAATCCACAATAAAACTACTATTTTGTTCTTGGTGGGTAAGCCTGGGTTTAGAGGTATATGAATCTTTTCTACGATCGAGGCTTATTAGTAATTACATTAAAAAAAGTATTAATCATTAATTTCATATTTTTTTTCTATAGTATAGTTATCAAGTGACCCATAAAAAAAAAATCGATTTAGGGACTTTTCTGAGTTTTTTATATTTTTTGGTGCATGTCAATTGATTGAATGTCTATAAAAATTAAACTCTCTTTACTATGAATGCAAGGTGATTCCACTTTATAACAAGTGATAGAACGAGTCAAATGAGAAATGTCAAAGTAAATGCAAATCTTCTTGCATCGTATTCCTCCAATTTTGGACAACTTGATTAAATATCTCCTGGCAAGAAGAGTCAATGAACCTCTCCTCTCTTCAAACTAACACATTCGGGTCCTCCCCGCGTGCAGTTTCAAACTCTCTTGTGCTAAACCCGTGAGTGGCACCACCTTATAAACAGGACATTTTTCCTATCGTAGCTTAAACCAGGAAATCTAGCTAGAATCAGCAAGATGAGGAAAACCCCCTTAAAGCCTGTTATCTCCTTCTTTCTCTTTCTTTGTTTGAAGATTTTGTTCATGGAAATGGGGGTGGCACAAAACACAACTAGTTCTATCCCTGTGAACGTAGGTGTGACTCTTGACTTGGATTCTTTGGAGGCCAATATTTCTTTGAGCTGCATCAACATGGCCCTTTCAGACTTCTACGCCACTCGTGGTGACTACAGAACCAGACTGGTCCTCGCCATCAGAGACTCCAAGAAAGATGTTGTTGGTGCAGCTGCTGCAGGTTCGCTCTCTGCCTCCCCTCTTCATTTCTTGATATTATCTCCTCTTTTCTCCAATTATGAATCGTTTTTTTATCAAAAAGTTTTAAGAAAGCCAGCATTTTAACGGTAGATACTTACACATTCTGTGTTCATTATCCGAGGTTCTCAATCTGGAACTTCTTTTAGTTTGATCATAGAAATCCCTGTGTATAATTGTGGCTGTACAGGGATGTGATGATAATGAAAATACTTCTTTATTTTACTAGATCAATGATAAGGTGGGTCAGAACATATAAAAGTCATCATAAATTGTGGCTATCTTGCTTCAAAGGTCATCCTTTGTGAGCTGTATTTCTTGTTCGTATCTGATATTGTGGGCTAGACATTTTGCACTCCACACAATAGAATTGTCTCCTTTGTACTTCCAACGTTGCTATCTGCATATGGAGATCATCTGACTTTAGAACTGTATCAAAATACAAGGAAAAAACCTTCTAGAGAAGCCTCTGTTCTAATGTTAATTCAGAACAGATGTTTGACAAAGGCAATATTCTTTTCATGGAGGGGAATATATTGCGATCTGCACATTTGTAGGCCAGTTTTTACTCTAGTTGGAACAGAACTTTTAATTGACATTAAAAACTTTTGCCTCCTCGAGTTACGAAAGATAAAAAGTTAGGTTCATATTCTGCCCAAAAATCTGGATTGATAGTGAGAGATACACATGGCTAGAGCAGCAAGAATGGCAAGGCCAGAGAAGTAGAGGTTAGTTTTTTTTGCTTTGGGGGCAGAGGAGAGGAGCTCACAAATCATAAAACATGTATTCAGAATGGTAATCCTATAAGAAAGTGGAATTTGATTTTTTTAGAATGTCATCCTATAAGAAAGGGTGGTCCTTTGCTTGCTCTCTCTGCTGCACAATTTGGTTCGTGTAATGTCTTTGATTTTTCTTCTCTCCTTTGGAAAACGCAGCCCTCGACTTGATAAAAAACGTGGAAGTGCAAGCAATCTTAGGGCCATCAACATCAACGCAAGCCAATTTTGTTATTGACCTTGGAGAAAAAGCTCAGGTGCCCATAATATCATTTTATGCTTCAAGTCCTTCTCTTAATCCCATTAGGAGTTCCTATTTTTTTCGAGCAACACATAGCGACTCAGCTCAAGTGAAAGCCATAAGTGCATTATTTCAAGCCTTTGGATGGATAGAAGCAGTACCCATCTACATTGAAAATGAATATGGAGAGGGAATTATACCTTATTTAGTTGATTCTCTGCAAGCAGTTGATGTTCGTGTCCCCTACCGGAGCGTCATTTCTCCATCAGCCATTGATGATCAAATTATCGAGGAGCTCTATAAGTTGATGACAATGCAAACAAGAGTTTTCATTGTCCACATGTATCCTTCTCTAGGCACTCAGCTTTTTGCCAAAGCTAAAGAGATTGGAATGATGAGTGAAGGCTATGTTTGGATCATGACTGATGGTCTGACTACTGATTTCTTGAGTTCACCAAGTCCTTCCGTCACTGATACAATACAAGGGGTGCTGGGTATTAAACCTTACGTTCCAAGAACAAAAGAGCTTGAAAATTTTCGAGTTCGGTGGAAAAGGAAATTCTTGCAATAAAATCCAAATAACTTTGACGCTGAGTTGAGCATTTATGGACTGTGGGCCTATGATGCTACGAAAGCATTGGCCAGGGCAGTAGAGAAAGCTGGAGCTACAAATTTTGGCTTCCAGAAGGCAAATGTTTCTAGCAGTTCATCAACGGATCTCGCAACTCTTGGCGTCTCCTTAAATGGTCCAAACCTTCTTCGAGCTTTATCAAACACTAGTTTCAAAGGCCTTACAGGAGATTACTGTTAAACTAATTGAGATCAAACACAAAAAGGAGGCTAGAATTCTGAATAAACTGTATATTATGAATGCATAGTCTTAACCTAATTACAAATAAAGTATATATAGGTTAAACTGAAAGTACTATTCTACCCTTAATAAATAAGACAACATAAATATTATTTAACATCTCCCCTCAAACTCACGATGCGGCAGCTACAAGCATCGAGAGTTTGCCAACTAGAAAACGAAAACGAGATATGGAATGCGCCTTGGTAAAGAAATCTGCAATCTGCAATGAAGAAGGAACAAAAGGCAAAGTAATGGTTTCATGCTTGAGATGATGACGAGTAAGATGACAATCGATTTCAATGTGCTTAGTCCGCTAATGAAAAACCGAGTTGTGAGCAATCTGAATAGAACTCTGGTTGTCACAATACATAGGAGTAGGATGGGAAAAGGAAACTCCCATATCAGCAAGTAACCAACGTAACCAAATAATCTCTTTGGTAGTAGATGTCATGGCACGATATTCTGCTTCGGTGGATGATTGAGAAACAATAGATTGTTTCTTGCTCTTCCAAGAAATAAGAGAATCACCTAAAAAGATACAAAACCCGGTAACAGACTTGCGATCTGTGGGATCACTACCATGATCAGCATCAGAGTATGCACGTAACTCCAAGGAAGAGGTGGATGAAAGTAAAAGACTTTGAAAAACTGTACCCCGAAGATATCGCAAAATACGAAGAACAGCTGCCCAATGAACAGTAGTAGGAGAAGCAACAAACTGACTAACAACATGAACAACATATGCAATATCTGGACGAGTAATGGTGAGATATACCAAACTCCCAACAATAGTGCGGTATAAAGTAGGATCTATCAAAGGTAAACCATCAGAAGAAGAGTACCTTGCGTTAACCTCAATAGGAGTATCCACAGTCTTGTTATCAGTAAGTCTAGCCCGCTCAAGAATATCTGCAACATATTTCGACTGAGAAAGAAGGTAACCTCTAGGTGAGTATGCTACCTCAATACCCAGGAAATATCAAAGATAACCCAAATCCTTCATCTCAAATCGTCTAGCCAACTCTGTCTTCAAAACTGAAATACCATCAATGTCATCACCAGTAATAATCATGTCATCAACATATAAAGACAGAATGATACGACCTGCATCAGTGCACTTAATAAAAAGAGCAGAATCATGATTGCTAGAAACAAAGCCAAGTGACGAGATCACAATAGAGAATTTCTCAAACCAAGCACGAGGTGCTTGTTTGAGACCATATAATGCTTTCTTAAGCTTACAAACATATCCAGAGTCATGTGAAATACTAGGAGGGGGTGCCATATAAACTTCTTCTTGAAGATCTCCATTCAAGAAGGCATTTTTAACATCAAGTTGAGAAATATGCCATTGACGAATCGAAGCTACGGCAATAAGAGTACGAATAGTAGTCATTTTTGCAACCGGAGCAAATGTCTCCTCATAGTCCATACCATACTGTTGAGAGTATCCTTTGGCAACCAACCTAGCTTTATATCGCTCAATAGACCCATCAGAATTAGTCTTGATCTTATACACCCAACGACAACCAACAACACTCTTACCAGGAGGTAGAGGAACCAGATCCCAAGTATCTGTCTTATGCAATGCAGAAAGTTCCTCATCCATAGCTTGCTGCCAAAGCGGATCAAGAATTGCCTCTTTATAGGAAGAGGGCTCAACAAGACAATGAATAGAGGCTAAAAAGGAAGTAAATGATGAAGAATAACAAGAATAAAGCAAAATCTGGTAGTTTTGTGGACTTACGAATACGGATGGACTGACGTGGAGGTGGATCCACAATCTCAGATGAAGCTTGAGGGCTGTAGATGAGAATGGAGCTTCAGGTGTGCCAGAGAGTAAAGTACCAGTACCTGCAGAGTTATGAGTACAAATTGATCGAACATGGGGAGAGCTATCATTACCAGAATCCTCAGAAAATGGATCTATACTAATAAGATCAGATTTAGTCAGGTTATGAGTGTTGCTACCCAATTTTTGACCCATGTTTTTTATATATTTTCAAAAAATCCAAAAATAGAGAAAAACAAAGAAAATCCAAAAAATATGTTTTTTTAATATATTTTCGTCATTTTAGCATTTTCAACGTCGTCTAAAAAGAATTTAATTTTTCAAAGGATTTTCAAACGCGTTCGACTTTTCACGCGTCATTTTTAAAATAATTGATTTTCCGTATTTGAGTCGACGTCGATATTGCTCGTTTTCAAAAAATATAAAAAAACAAGAAAAATCAAATTTTACAAAAAAAAGAAAAAAGAAAATTAAGAGACCAATTTTGAGGGCGAAACAATATTTTTGCCTAAGGGAATTTTGAATTTTGGAAGGAGGGGCAACCTAAGAATTTTTTTCTCTTCACCCGAAATTAGCCGTTGCCCCTGGCCCAATACTATTATTTAATCCCTCTCTTTCGGCTAAAAATTAATTACTTAGCCCCCACCGTCTTCTTTTCCTTGTTTCCGCCGACATGTTGGCCCTCCTCATAATGAAAAAAAAACCCATATTTCTTCTCATTCCCAGCTTTGCAAGAGTGGGGGGGGGAAGCCATTTTCGTCGGGTCCCGAGAGCAGTGGGCAGAGACCCACGATCCCCAGCTCCTTTGAGATTTTCTCCTTCTTCCCCACTGAAACAACCAAGCTCAGCCCCCTCCATCAGTTCTCTCACGTTTTTTTTTTAGCCCTCACTGTCTCCCTCACCCCTCTCTCGGCCACGCCTCTATTTTCTTCCCCAGCCGACCGACCGGCAGTCATCACAGGCCGCTGCACGCACCGGACAAGCTCCCCTCCGTCGGCCGCAGCAGCGCCCACAGAGTCGTCCCCGTCATCACCAGAACCACAGACCGGCCTTCTCCGGTGATATCTCCACAGCAGCTCCAGCTCCTCCCCCAGCGGCACAACAGAACCGCAGATCGGTTCCCTTCGACTTCGGTCTCCATCATCAGCCAGCCACCGCAGCCTTCCCATCAGCAACGACTGTTTCCCCTTCGGTTTCCTCTCCCAGCGGCGGCCGAACAGCAGCGCCGGGGCAACACTCTCGTCGCTCCTGGAAACCACCACCACCGCTGCCTCCTAACAGCCCTCCTCTTCAACACCGCCAGACCGGCCACCTGCTGAAGAAGGAAAGAACAGACGCACGAAGAACAAAGAAGACAGAAAAGAATAGATCTAAAAAAGGGGAAAATCAGCACAGATCTAGACATAAAATGGAATAAAATCAACTGTTGCGTGTGTTCTCTTTTCTTGTTTACAGATCACAGCCGGAGAGGAAGAGGAGCGGGGAAGGTAGCCGTTTTGGACCCCCCTGTTGCTGTGCTTTTTACTACGGCGGCGCGTGAACCCATGCGCCGCCAGTGGTGGTGGCGCGTGGGAGGACGCGCCGCCAGTGGCCTGCTGCCCATGATTCTTCACAGTGTCGTTCCCAGCAATTCCAGGAGGCTTTGGGGGGGCTGTTTTTGTAAATTTAAAATTGTTTGATTTTTTTTATTATTTAGCATTTGATTTTTTTTATTGTAAGCTGTAATGTGATGTAAAAGAAAAAGAAAAGAAAAGAAAAGGGAAAGAAAAGAAAAAAAAAATAGTGAAAAGTGAATGTTTGTGTTTGCATTTTTATTTATGTCATTGAATTATAAAAATAAAATAAAAAACAAAGAATTATTTGTTAATTTAAATATGGTTAAATATCTCAAGGACAAATAAAATCAAGTTGTATTTTCCATGAAAATATGAGGACAAGTTTCTACATATATTCGGGGATTTAATAACTGATTTATTCAAGCCTAAGAATTTAATTAATATTTTAAATTTTCAAATCACATCAGAACACGAAGCAGCTTATCTCAGGTAGGGTGTGTTAGGGGTGCTAATACCTTCCCTAACCACAACCAGTCCCTTACCCATGATCTCTGACAAGGCCAGTATATTAGGTTTCCTAGTAGCCCTTAATAAATTACTAGGTGGCGACTCCCTCGAACGAATTCAAAGCAAACGCAACAAACGATGAAAAATCGCCAGCCAATGCCGCGCGCCAGGATTTTTTTTTTGGGGTGCGACAATGAGTAGTGGATGGAATAGAAAAGAAAGGTATATGCTCAAGGAAGACAACATGACGAGACACATAAAGTTTCTGAGTGATTGGATCAAAACAACGATAACCCTTTTTACCTTCACCATAGCCCAAAAAGACACAAATAGCGGATCGAGAGGATAGCTTACTTCGTTCTACATGAGGACGAAGAACGAAACAAGTACAACCAAAGACTCTAAATGAGGAATAATCAGGGACATACCCATATAACTTTTCAAAAGGAGATAGACCCGAACTATGAGAAGATGGAATTGTATTAATCAAGCTTACAGCAGTAAGAACAGCTTCTCCCCAAAACTCACTAGGAACAAAAGCAGACAACAAGAGAGAACGAGCAGTTTCGACAATGTGCCTATGTTTTCTTTCAGCAACACCATTTTGCTCAGGAGTATCTGTACATGAAGTTTGGTGGATGGTTCCATCTAGGGCAAGCAATTGGCAAAATTTATTAGAAGTGTATTCCCCACCTAAATCACACCTAAAGCATTTGATCACAGTAGAATATTGAGTTTTGATAAGAGCTCGAAAAGCTGCATATATCTCAAAGAATTCAGAACGATGTTTCATTAAATAAACCCAACAATAACGAGTATGATCATCAATAAAAGAGACATAATATCGAGACCCTCCTTTTGTGGCAACAGGAGAAGGTCCCCATACATCAGAATGAATCAAATCAAATGGTGAAGAAGAAACAGAAATACTTCGATTAAAAAGTAAGGCAGAAAATTTTGCCAATTTACATCCACTACAATCAGAAATGTCACAAGTTTTCAAATTTCCTAAAGCTCCTGTGGATGCCAAAAATCTCAAACGAGAAGACGAAACATGACCTAGACGGGAATGCCATAAATAAAAACTAGAAGATGAAATACTCAAACGAAAGGAAGACAAATCAACTGTAGTAGTAGCAGCGGCGGCAGCAGCAACTGGCACTTTTAACTCATCCAAAATATATAGTCCATTCTCCCTACGGCCTGTCCCAATCAGCTTCTGAGACTGCAGATCCTGTATACAACAAAAGGAACCAGAAAACATGACTAAATAATCACCAGAATCACATATTTGACCAACAGACGCAAGATTCAATTTGAGTTGTGGAATAAGATAAACATTAGGGAGAGACATGTGAGGTGTGACAACAGAACCAACACCTGCTAAGGGCATTTGAGTGCCATCAGCAGTCATAACAGGAATGGAGGATAAAGGGGATACAGAGGTAAAAGATGAGGAATCTGGAGACATATGATGAGAAGCACCAGAATCCAAGACCCATTCAGAATGTGACATACCTGAGGAACTATGAGGCAACTGACCTATGGAAGAAGAAGCAGACATTGCTTGTGGCTGCAAGGAGAGAAACTTCTGAAATTGCTCAGCCAAAATATTAGGATCGGTAATAGAACTCGAGGAAGCTACTGCTGCAGTATTATGGTGTTGTGGTTTATAACCCTGAGGTGGTCTATGAGCATTAGATTGTGACTGATTTCCAGGCTTCCAAGCTTGATTCTGATGTCTCAACTTAGGACACTGAGCCTTCCAATGACCTTTCTGCTTACAGAAGTTGCACTCATCGAAGCCAACCCTTGTGTGAGACTTATTCTGATAATTAGAGAATGACCTAGAAGGTACTGCTAGTACAGAAGGATTTGAAGCAGAAAGAATTCCTTTTTCAGAATAAGACTGAAAACGTATTTCTTCAGCCAATAACTCACTGACAACAGAGTCAACAGAAGGCAGTGGAGAACGATGCAGAATTGAACCTTTAAGTCCTTCGAAATCACTGCGAAGTGCTGTTAAAAACTGTACCAATCTTTGCTGCTCTCTACGCTCAATATAGGCACCACATGCCTTTAATTCTGTCGATTCAGTAAGAGCCAATTGATCCCAAAGATCTGTCATAGCAGAATAAAACTCTTGAATACTCATATTCTTCTGATGAAGAGCTCGTATGTCATTCTCTAATTGATACTGTTTTGCAAAATTTGATTGTGTGAATAACATTTGCAGATGATCCCAAACCTCTTTTGCTGTCTCATATTTCGCCAACTGCGTACCTATTGAATGCTCAACAGAATTGTTGATCCAAGTAATGATCTTTGCATTATTTGCTTCCCATGTATCTATCAAACCAGCATCCCCCTCCTCAATATTCTTAGGTATCACATAAGTTCCACTAACATACCCCCACATCTTCTTACCCTTAAGGAAATTTCTCATTACATAACTCCAATATGAATAGTTCTTCCCATCCAACCTCACACTCACAGACTGAAGCGAATCATCTCTTTCAGTAGCCATAATCAACAATCACAAATAACCAGAATGCAAAAGCAGCGGAAGACAAAATACTCAATTGCAGAAACTAAACAAATATCTTCTCGAAATTATACGATTACTCCCAAAACACAAAACAAATTTGCAAAAACTGAACGCAGATACCAAATTACAGAAGCTGAAGGGAAGACGAAATACCAAAATAATTGCAGAAACTGTCGAAATACCAAAATAATTGCAGAGACTGTCGAAATACCTAATTTTGCAGAAGCGGAAGACAAAATATCACTCCAAAAAAAAAAATTGCGCGCTGCCCCCTGCAAACCCCCAGCCAACTCACCGTAGAGTTGGATCCGCGAAGCTGTATTTGGGATTAAGCTTCGTTCCATAAAACCAGCTCTGATACCATGTTAAACTAATTAAGATCAAACACAAAAAGGAGGCTAGAATTCTGAATAAACTGTATATTATGAATGCATAGTCTTAACCTAATTACAAATAAAGTATATATAGGTTAAACTGAAAGTACTATTCTACCCTTAATAAATAAGACAACATAAATATTATTTAACAATTACCATTTTGTTGATGGGCAGTTGCAATCTCCAGCTTTCCAGATAGTTAATGTGAATGGAAAAGGAGGAAGAGAGATTGGGCTTTGGACACCAACACAAGGACTCGTAAAACGATTGGAACCTACAAATTCAACTTCTATGTCCGGCATTTCAGCTGCAATTTTTCCTGGGGATACAACTGTCGCTCCCAAGGGTTGGGAGATTCCCACAAATGAGAAGAAGTTGAAAATCGGAGTGCCAGTGAAGGGTGGCTTCGGTGAGTTTGTGGCTGTGACAAAGGATCCTAGTTCCAACACCACAAAAATCACCGGATACTGCATAGATGTTTTTGATGCTGTAGTGAAAGCATTGCCTTATGCTTTGCCTTATGAGTACATTCCCCATGCCATGCCTGGTGGAACTTACGATGATCTGACCTATCAAGTGTATTTAAAGGTAAAATATAATTATATATTTTTTTCTGTACTTATTCTATGTTTGTGATATTGCATTGATATCATCCACGTTGATGCAAGTAACTTTCTTTCTTTTGCATTTTTGTTTACTGCGAACAAAAATATGATGCTGTGGTTGGAGACGTGTCCATTGTCTTCAACAGGTCCTTGTACATCGATTACACCTTGCCTTTCACAGAAAGTGGTGTCTCCATGAGTGTTCCTATAGCAGACAACAATAGTAAAAATGCATGGGTCTTCATGAAACCTTTGACATGGGACCTTTGGGTGAGAAGTTTTTTTTTCTTTCTTTTCATTGGATTTGTTGTCTGGGTTCTTGAGCACAGAATAAATGAAGATTTTCGAGGGTCTGCTTCAGATCAAGCAGGAACTAGCTTCTGGTTTTCCTTCTCAACGATGGTTTTTGCACCGCGTAATCTCCCTTCCCCTTATGAATTTCCCTTCTTCTATAGTACTAGCACTCACCAATATATATATAAACACCAAATTGACTTCATGTTTATATTTGCAGGGGAGAAATTGGTTAGCAACTTGTCTCGGGCAGTGGTAATTATATGGTTTTTTGTTGTGTTGGTCCTCACACAGAGCTACACCGCCAGTTTAACGAGCTTACTTACAGTCCAGCAGCTGCAGCCTACAGTTACTGATGTACATGATCTCATTACGAAGGGGGGGTATGTAGGCTACCTGAAGGGTTCTTTTGTTCGAGGAATCCTGTTAGGCTTGGGTTTCGACAACTCCAAGCTCATCATGTATAATTCTCTAGAAGAATGCCACGAACTCTTTTCCAGAGGAAGTGGAAATGGTGGTATTGCTGCTGCTTTCGACGAAGTGCCATATATGAAACTCTTTCTGTCAAAATACTGCTCGAAATATACCATGATTGATCCTACATTCAAAACCGGCGGTTTTGGCTTTGTAAGTTCACTTTTCCATCTTTCTATTTCCATTTCCTATATGGCTAATAAGTGCATTGTTTCTCATCTATGCTTTGTTTTCGTGACTTCAGGTCTTCCCTAAAGGTTCTCCTGTAGTGCCTGATATATCAAGGGCAATTTTAAATGTGACAGAGGGGGATAAAATGAAGCAAATAGAGGATGCGTGGTTTGGCAAAAAAGGCAGCTGTCCAGATTCCAGCACCTCAGTTTCATCTAATACCCTGAGTCTCAAGAGTTTCTGGGGATTATTTTTAATTGCCGGACTAGCTGCATTTTTAGCTCTCGTCATCTTCATTGCCATGTTTGTCTACCGAGAAAGAAGAGACTTGAGGCCCTCTGATCCCACAGCTTCAACATGGGATAGAACTAAAAATTTCTTCAGAATCTTCATTCAAAGGGACTCGACGTCCCAAATATCCAGACAAACGGAGCTGACTGATAGAAACGGAATCAGTCTGCCTTCTATGGGCGTGCCAAGTCCGGCAGCCTTCTCAGTTCACAGACAATTTCCTGAAGATCCTTCTTCTACAGATTATGATTATAGTCCAAATAGGCAAGCACCTCAAGAGGTAGTAATAAATATTGATCAGCTTCCCCACCAAAATCAAGAGAGACCAACAGCTTTGGAAATTGACCCCGAAAATAATTGACTTGTACATTATCATTTGACAATTAGAACCCCAGTAGCCATTCGTAAAGATATTGAATTACTGTATTGACTGTTTGTTTCTGCGTTTGAAAAGTGCTTTTTAAAAATTAGAAATTTTTTTTATTTTTTTATTTAACTTTAAATTAATATGTTTTTAGTATTTTTAAATTATTTTGATGTTCTAATGTTAGAAATAATTTTTTAAAAAATAAAAAAAATATCATTGACATGTATTTTAATATAAAAAGTTATTTAAAAAACAATCGCAATCACACTGTCCTTTATCTTTTTCAGTGAAAATTCTGTTTTACAAGGATGTAAGTAGGAATAAACTGAGTTTCAGGATTTTAGTAAATTATCACAAGTATATCTCTTGCCCTTTGTCTCTTCCATTGAAAATTCTGTTTTGTGTTAGCGTGGCTGAAGGGAATCCTGCATTAACTTCTGTGCATTCATGTCTGTTGTAGGCTTCTCTGCCTTTTCTTTCAAGTCCTAACTTGACTAGAAACAGAGATTTCCAAATCTTTGAGGGAACAATGTTAAAATAATCTTGAAGAAGGGAAAGAATATTGACATGGATCTATACAACTTCTATTGAGATACTAATGGCTGCAAAGAGCATGTTACATTGGTCACAAAACTTTCCTAGCATTTTTTGTACACAAATTTACATCAGACATCATGGTAAATATTGCTCTAGGCACTCTTTTAGTTTTTGAAAAGTCACAGGCTTTGAAACAAATGAGTCCATACCATTTGCATAACATTCCTCTGCACTCTCTGATAATGCATTCTCTGTCATCTGCATTCACCACCTGAATCTGTTAGTATATGCAGACGGATTTATGGCTTTGAGGGTGATGAAATAAGGACATGTTTCAGTGCTTCAGTGTAGCTCGGCTACTATAGAAAGCAAGACACAATGCTTTGTGTTGTTTGGTAATAACAAGCAAATAACTAAAAACACTCAGGGTGGTAAGATCTCTAGTGAGTCAGGAGATAGAATGGGGTCTCAGAGTTGGCTATTAAAAGTGAAGTGCTCACCGCAATTATAGGCATCCTCTTGTCATAATGAATAGAACTCTGACCATCTTGTAATGAAGCTGAAGGCTCTATTCCAACCTTAGCAGCAGCATCCCAATTGCCAGTTTCTTCAAAAGAACGAATCATTTGTGTAGCTTGGAGGCCATTCATTACCGGCATGCAGACGTCCTGCAAATTTAATGTGATACATGGTTACTGAAACTTAAGAATCCAAGTGTTCAGCTTAATCAAAATCCCATCAGAAGAACCATGAACAAAGAAAAGGTGGTGGTAGAAATGATTTGAATCTAGAAATTACCATCAAAACTAGATCATAACAACAGGACTGAACTGCACGCACAGCTTCATCTCCATTATTCACAACATCAATGGTATGGCCTAACTGCTTCATCATTGATTTCGCCACCATTACATTGATCTTGTTATCTTCTACTAGAAGAATCTTCGGCTTTGGTTTTGATTCTGTTTTTTGTGGGATGCTGGTAGAAGTGCACTGAGAATCAATGACAGATTTTTCTTCTTCCTGACACGATCCTGGTGGTTCGGCTGTATTTGCCCTTAAGCCCACTTCTCTGCTTGATTCTGTGTGATTATTGCAATTTGTAGTGCCATTCGGGGTTTTACATTTTGTGTCGTCTTGACTTTGTTGACTTCTACAAACTACATTCTCGTAGTCACGTTCAGGGCAGTGACTAAATGAGCTTTCAGGTTCAGATAAGGTCTCAGCGACTTCAACCATAGAACAGGCATCCTCAGCACAAGTCGTCTCTTTCAGTCTAACATTACCAGAAGGAAATGAGCAAGAATCATCTGAGATTCCATTAAGTTTAGGGGATTTAGCAAAACCGATACTATGTGGCAATAATTTTTGGGTCCTGGTGGATCCATTAGAAGAGAATAGAGAGCCCAAAGTACGTGGTTGGAACGGAAAGAAGCCGGCAGTTTCATCCTCTAGTGGAGCCTCATGATCAACCATATTTGATAGATCATCAGGATCATCAGAAGAATCAAAGGTTGATCATCAGAAGACCCTCTCAATTTCTCTTTATGTATTGTAAGTGCAAAGTTTGTCAACCCTGATAAAGACTGGCTTGCTGCTTTGTGTTGTGATTTTCAGGCCTTCCCTAAAGGTTCTCCTCTGGTACCAGATGTATCAAGGGCAGTTCTAAACATGACAGAGGGAGATAAAATGAAGGAAATCGAGAATGCTTGGTTTGGAAAACAAAGCAATTGCCCAGATTCCAGCACCTCGGTTACATCTAACCATAACAGCCTTAGTCTCAAGAGTTTCTGGGGCTTATTTTTAATTGCTGGAGTAGCATCCCTCTTAGCTGTCATTATATTCATGGTCATGTTTGTCTACAAGGAAAGGAAAATGTTGAGGCCTTTAAATTCCAGAATTTCCATAAGGAGTAAAGTCCACAATTTCTTCAGGATCTTTATGCAGAGGGACTTAAAATCCCATACTTTCAGAAAAAGTGGGCTGAATGACCGCAATGGCACTAGTCTGCCTAGTATGGGTGCGCCGAGCCCATCGGTCTCTTCATTTCAAACTAGTTATTTCCCTGGAGATGGAGATCAGTCTTGTACAGAGTCTGTTGATTCCAGTCCAGATTGTCAAACATCTCAAGAGGTAGTAATAAATATTGATCAACTTACAAACCCAAATCAAGATAGACGGGTTTCTTTTGAAGTAGAACATGATCAATATTGACTTTCAGATGGTACCATTGACAGTTTGACACTGGGAAACTTATAGAACTGTAGATGCAGTTGTAGCATTGTAATATAATTGTAGGACATCAGAGGCCTGGCTATTCATGGGAAAGTCCAAAGGAACGTGGAGGAGGCAATACTATAGAATACATATTACTCTGTTTGATTTCCTCGTTTGTGACACTCGAACTTCAAATTCTAAATATTGAATTACTATATATAACATATTTATAGCTAGGTAGGATCAAACTGAGTTTCAGAATTATTACATTATTATCACAAATTATAGATTTTCTTCAGCAATTTCCCAAGATACTTTGGAAATGCAAGCAGTTGCATACCTTGTTTGCGGCCAAATAAATTCTACAGACTAAAGCATTATCCAAAATTAAGTTACCATGTTTTAAAGAAATTATCCAAAATTATATTGTGAAAACGAAAACTAAAGCATTATCCAAAATTAAGTTACCATGTTTTAAACCCCCCTCATATTTCCAACCATCTTCATGTTTTTGTCAGGATTTTTATTAAATTGTTTGGAAACAAGTTAGAGGATGAAGAAAAGGTACCCTTCAAAGCATGTTCTGATATTCTTGTTCCTTTCTTTAAGGATATTCTGTTGTGCGCGGAATCCGTCGACCGGTGATGTACTGATCTTTGCTCATAGGAGGGCAAGCACACTGAGACACAATATTTAACGTGGTTCGACAAATCTGCCTACATCCACGGGAGAAAGTCAATGTTATTAGAGATAAATAGAGAAAGGATTACAAAACACATGGAGGAGGAGGATCACTTCACTCACTCTACTCCCAGCTCTCTTGCTGCCCTTGCAGCTCTCTCTTTCTCTCTATTCTCTTCACATGCTCACACAACTCTAACACTCATTTAGCTCTCAAAACATGCCTCTTTTATAGGCAAATGGTAGCACCAACTCCAGCTCCTTTTCATCAATAATGGCTGCTGAACTTTGACAAATGGGAAGGCTGCACATGGTTGATACATTTGTCAATGGTGGGTGCAACCACCATTGACAAATGGTAAACCCTACCTTGTAGGTTAGGTTGCCCATTAATGGCAAATCCCAACAATCACCCCCTTTGATATTTATATGGGCAATTGTCCTCTTGCTTCTTCAGCATAAGCTTGCATCCTGCAGCTCTTCCAAGCTTACCATTCCGAGAGCGTCTGTGGCCAAGTTTACAGGTACTCGCCAAACCTTTCAATCACCAGAGTCACCAAAGCACACCTTTTCTCACACAAAAGGATCACTACAACCAGATGGTCTCACACATCACATCTGAAGAGTGTTCACGCTTGTCTCTGGGACACAACATTCCCCTTCGAGCGTATCATCCATGCTCGGTCCGGAATGATCAAGCCTCACACTAAGGCTTACAGCACCCCCTCAAACAGATATTTCCAAGTGCGACAGTCATTATCCGAGTATCTCAATATGATCACAAGCCCACCACTCTTCCAAGAGTCTACTCATCCAGGAGTTGTGCCTGCCCTCTGTTCCACTCTAGGAACCACGCCTTACTTCTCCGTGAGTCTCTCGCTCTTAGTCTCAAGAGTCCAGGTAGCTTTCCACCTTTACCTATGGGGGCAGCCCATTAAAGGTTGATCCACATATGTCTTGATACTATGAGTATTACAATGCCTTCACCGAGCTCACCACCTTGACAAGAGTCAACTTGTTCCAGGAACCTGCGCATGCCCTCTGCTCCTTCATAGCAGCCGCGTCTTAATGCTCCACAAGTCACCCACTTATTGTCCAAGGCAAATGTCTTCTAGCTCATTGATCTTTAGCATGGGGGCAATATCCATGAAAGTCAATCCTGCATTTGTCTTCATACTCATCATAGCCACTTCATTGGCTATACATCTGTCCACTCATATCCAGCCATCACATTGGCTTTGGGGCATTCTGAACTGGGGCTCCTATCCTGGCCCTCACACCTTGTCTAAGGTGTCTCCGCTCGTCGTCATGCGGCGATCTGAATCTGGGCTCACATCGTGACCCACACCTTCCATCTGAGGTGTCTACGCCCGTTGTCATGGGGCGGTCTAAACTGGGCTCCTCTCATGGCCCTCACACCTTCTCCTTAAGGTGTCTCTGCCTGTCGTCATGAGACGGTCTGAACTAGGACTCATAACATGGTCTTCACACCTTCTCCTGAGGTATCTCCACCTGTCATCATGAGACGACCACATCCTCCTTCATCGGGGATGTCTCCAGTGGCTCCAAGATTCTCTACCACCATGTGGACTTGGGAGAGATTACTGCCACTGACTACATAGAAAGAGAAACTTGCGGTATACTCCTCGCAATCCTCCACCTCGATTTCTATATTTGGAGCTTTTACGCCTTTCTGCTTGACAGCTCCACCTACACCAGCTCTCTTTGGTGTCTTCGCCTTTCATCATAGGTTGTCGCCTTTTATCACAGGCGTTTGCACCCCCTCAATTAGGTGCCTCTGCAACAGCTCATCTTTCCATCCTTGCATGCATTGGAAAGGTCCTCGCTTGTCGCCTTTCATCAAGAGCACAAGAGACTTCATGTTGTACAACTTCTACATAGTCTCTGCTCTGAGCTTCATCTGGGAACTCTTCTTCTCTTTGCACCTGTTGTCTCAATACAGTACCTCGTTAGGATCCTACGGATACTCCTACACAATCTCCGTGTGCCCTCGTGCAATTTTGGTTCTCCAGATTTCTCCATATTCCTTGCTTATGTTTGACAGCAGCTCATCCTGTCACAACACTTGGCCAAGTCAAAATAGGGTGCCAATCTTTATCCCCTTGCTGTATTTCTCTTCCATTATCAGGGTCTTCATCAATCTCCCCTCGAGAAATCACAGTCATTGAATCTAACTTCTTTGGAGAAATCACCACTCCATCAGATCCTTGTTCATACAGAACCCAACTGTTCCCCTTGTGCCGTCATCCTGCTAGTCTTCAACCGTTTCATTACAAACTGCTATATATACGAAAATAGTACCGTATGGATAATCCTTCCACTAAGCAAGTTCCCAGGAAAGATTGGAGGGGTCACACTGGTCCCGCTTAAAACCCAATCTCCTAGACAGAACTTCTCAGGCCATATCTATCCATCGTACTGTCTCTCCGTATATACAACCATTTGCTAGCTTTGTTGCGGCTTTCCTTTACAAGTGATCTGGAATATACAGGTTTAATACATGATTTCTCAACATCTAGCGAGACTACTAGTGTTTAGATTCGTCAAGATTGGTCTTCATCAATTTCCACTCTCCACCTCTAATTGTCCACATAACCGGGTGTCCAGAGTGTCCCAATTTTGTCTTCCATCAAGACATTAAATTTCCATTTAATAGTTTAGCACATGTAATTGGGTAACCATATGCACCTTCTTCTTCTTCATCACCATCGACCACCATCAAGACCCTCATATGCCTCCTGATCGGGCAATCTATCTTTAATAATACACCACTGCCATTTTCGGTCTCGAATCTCAACGATCAGACCGTACCATTGCATCCGGAATGATCAAATTAGCTGGAAACATGTCTTGAATCGTCCAAATCGCACTTCAGACGGCTAAGATTTGATCAAAACAATTCTGGCCTGATCAACGGCACAGATTCACTCTCAGATCCGGTTGCACGTAAACTCTGCTACACAGAATCCTCTCCCTCGACTTGCGGCTCGGCTCGGCTCTCATTTGGCTCGGCTCCACCGGCTCGTCTCGGCTCGGCTCGCGGCTGATGGCATGGCATGTGGGTCCCACGTGATGACGTGTCTGCTGACTGGTCGCTGACATGGCATGCCAACTCTGCATGCTGACGTTATAACGACGTCATGGAGACGTCATCTCTATCCGGATCAGCCACGTGGTCGGGTCGTCTGGTATTCGGGTCAGGTCAGCCATCCGGGCGAAGAAGACGCGAGTGACGCGTGGCGCGCGTCTGCGCGCGTGGCCAGTCACCTCACCGGAGCGTGACGGCGCGTGAAGGAGATTCCGACGTCCGATTTCGACGCGGTTTTCACCAGTGGCTTCGTCTCTTCCTCCTCTACACAGTGGTATGGTCAAAACACTATTTTGACAACTTTCATTTTTGAGCAAAAAATCAAACATCACTTAAACCATCAGCTCTGATACCAATTGTAGGGAATTCCGACCGGTGATGTACTGATAATTGCTCATAGGAGGGCAAGCACACTGAGACACAATATTTAATGTGGTTCGGCAAATCTGCCTACATCCACGGGAGAGAGTCAATGTTATTAGAGATAAATAGAGAAAGGATTACAGCACACATGAAGGAGGAGGATCACTTCACTCACTCTACTCCCAGCTCTCTTGCTGCCCTTGCAGCTGCTGCAATGGCTGCTGCCATTGCAGCTCTCTCTTTCTCTCTATTCTCTTCACATGCTCACACAACTCTAACACTCATTTAGCTCTCAAAACATGCCTCTTTTATAGGCAAATGGTAGCACCAACTCCAGCTCCTTTTCATCAATAATGGCTGCTGAACTTTGACAAATGGGAAGGCTGCACATGGTTGATACATTTGTCAATGGTGGGTGCAACCACCATTGACAAATGGTAAACCCTACCTTGTAGGTTAGGTTGCCCATTAATGGCAAATCCCAACATATTCTTCATAGAAATGGGGTTGGCCCAAAACTCAAAAGCATATGTTGGACTTGGAATGTTTTGAGTTGCATTAAAATGTCCCTCTCGGACTTCTATATGCCACTCATGGTGACTACAAAACCAGGCTGATCCTCACCACTAGGGACTCCAAGAGAGAAGTTGTCGGAGCAGCTGCCGCAGGTCCTTCTCATTTACTATACTTTCTCGCTGTAAAGTTCTTGACTTAATTATTGAAGAATTTAAAAAACCCACTAACATGAACTATTTTGCTGGAATCAAGGCCTCTCTTACCAATCTTATGGGCCATCAGTTATGAAGAATAAAAAACTAACATTAATATATGATCCTTCATTGTCCAAACGTTCAAAAACTCAGGTTACTTACTAGATTCTAGAGCATCATCACCAACCATTCAATTTTCGCATTATAAGAATTTTTTTTTTACAGCTTCCTAAATTCACATTTCAAAGTGATAACATGCGAGCACAATGTTCTACGAAATTTCAGATATTAAATAAGTCATCCGCAATTATATGTACTAATGTATTTACAATTTGATAATGTCTTAATAAATTCAAACTTAAAAATTAGAATCTGATGCTAATGCACTTTGATTTAGTCAATGTAAACGCAATGAAATAAGGCAACGAATATCTTTGATTAGTATGAATCCCACTCCAGCAAACCCGAGGCAACTACTCCATAGAATCAATCATACGCGATATATCCATACATCCAAGTGCATCTGTTTTACATATCTTCTTGACATTAGATGTCAATATGAGAAATTTCCTAGTAAATGCAAATGGGGTCGGAATCCTCCTCTTCCAATTTTTTATTTTAACAAATAAATTAAATATATTTAATGATGCTGGTTTGAATCAGCTAGATGGTTGACCCTCATGAGGAGGTATTGTACGTTCCACCTTCGGGTTCACATTATATTGACAAGTTTTGTCTTGAAAAAGCGTTTCATGAGAAGAAAATGGTACCTAAAATTTTATAGGACTCTTAGTCTATATGAAATAGTAGTTGATAATTCCTAAATCTAAAATGTTTAAAAATAAAATTGATGTGGTAGATAATTGAGTTATCTTTTAGTTCAATCAGTCTCATTAATTTTCTCCAGCTAATATGTTTGATAACTTGATATAAAAAACCCAAATGGTTAGCAGCTGGTAACAGGTGGTGTCTTGTAGTTAGTACCTGGAATTTTATTTTATTTTTGATGAATGTGTGGACTCTTTGTTGCTTAAGTTAGTAACCTTGTAAAGAGAGAAAATTTAATGATATTTTAAAGAGATAAACTCTCAAAATATATATGCTAAAAAAGATATGAATGAAGAGATCGTGAACCTGAAACTTAAAGAATTCATAAGGCATTTATAACCCATAAATCTTATCCTTTTATAAAGATGAGGGATTGAAGTGTAACTTCATCTTTGTGATATTTTGAATTATATTCTCCTATAAATAAAAATTGAATTAAAATAAAATACTAAAAAATATACTAGAATTATTTTTTTTAAATATTGAGCTCGAAACATATCTTAGGGTTCATAAAGATGCTAGGATGCTTGTTCAGAACCCCTAAAATATTAGGTGCCGGCGTGCCCGGCACTCTAATTAAATGGGTCTACCTGTTATGCCGAGACCATCTAGACTTGCGTCGTGTGGATCCAGGATCCGAGTATAATATCCAGACCCATTAAGGGGTGCTTGGGCCAGCATCTGAAAATTAGTTGGGTTTAGGCGCTACGTGTGGACTGGAAGTGAGTGCACGTTTCTATAAACGCCACCAGTAATAATGTTGACCCAGATTTACAACATGACTAGTCTGTTAAAAGAAAGTCTCCCGTTTGGCCTCCCGGTGGAGAAAATAATTATGTCTAATTTGCACTTACTTGTTAAGTGTTTCCCTCCAAAGCATCAAAATAAATACCAATATCTTCTGAAAGACAATCTTGCTTTCTTAACATTTTTCCCTTCAAAGCATCAAAATATAACATATTTATAGCTAGGTAGGATCAAACTGAGTTTCAGAATTAGTAAATTATTATCACAAATTATAGATTTTCTTCAGCAATTTCCCAAGATACTGTGGAAATGCAAGCAGTTGCATACCTTGTTTGCGGCCAAATAAATTCTACAGACTTTCCAGAGATATTATATTGTGAAAACGAAAACAAAAGCATTATCCAAAATTAAGTTACCATGTTTTAAAGAAACCCCCCTCATATTTCCAACCATCTTCATGTTTTTGTCAGGATTTTTATTAAATTGTTTGGAAACAAATTAGAGGATGAAGAAAAGGTACCCTTCAAAGCATGTTCTGATATTCTTGTTCCTTTCTTAAAGGATATTGTCTGAGGTAACCGTTAGTATGCCATTGGGGTTTCGATGATGGGTCTGTGGGTAAGCCAAAAAGAGATGCATAACAGTGGTCATATATTCGGAGGCGACTTCCCTCACTCAGCTGCCAGTGGTTCTTCTTTTTTGGGTGAGAATGGGGTTGCAATTTCTGGCCAAAATCGAGTGTGTTTTTTGTTGCAGGTTGTAACGCTTGTGTTTGTATGTACGATAGTGAATGTGGGCATGTCTTTCAAGAAATTGTTCTACTCATCTCGGATCACAATCATATCAACAATCACACTAAAAATATAGAGTAATACAAAATAAACATGCATATATTTATGTTTACATAAACATTCTAAAATTTTTAATTACGTTCATACGGGGTTTTGCACGCCAGGTCTTATCGTCTTTGTATTCTAGTCAGCGAAGAGGGGCAAGGAGTAGTTGGAAACTTGGAATGCCATTAATGAGCTAGCTTTATCTCAGTATTAAATTATAAAGATAAGCAATTACATCGTAACATTCTTTATCCTCGGGCTGCTACAAATTCAGATTTTGTTGAAACTTGAATAAAGAAAACTTGGAAACTCCTAAGCAAGTGGATGAAAAACTATGATTCTGCACAAAAACAATATTTCCGCATAGTATTTTTAATTAAAGATAAGCAATTTAAAAAATATAAAAAATACAAATATAATTTCAACAATATTTTTAATTAAATAGATTTCATAGCATCGAGGATAGTGACACAACTGGGTTTTCACGGTTCTGCTGCTAGTAATGGTGTTTGATTTTGGGAAGAGATCGAATGGTTTGCGGGCTGTCTGTCGGTTTGAAAGGAGGAAGAAGGGGACAGGGCATCTAATATATGTAATTCTAAATTTTTAAGGTTGTCTTATTTGTTAGGTGAAGGGTAAAAGGAATCTGTTGTTTTTCATATTTTTATTTTGATGGACAGTGCAGGTTGATAGCAATTAATATTTTATAAAACATTTTGTAATTTTAGATGATGCTTGAAATTACATTAATTATAGTTTTCTAAAATATTTTTTATTTCAAAATATTTTAAATAAAATTTTTTAAAATTTATTTTTAAATTAATACATTTAAATAATTTAAAAATAAAATTATCTATGAAAACAAACATTAAAGATGTGGTCTAGGAATAGTCTTTCGTTGCTGGTTCATGTACTTTTAATAGTGTGTTTGGCTTGAAGGTAGGTGTGGTGATTTTTTAAAAAGATATAACATCCTTTAACACAAACCACATCTCAAAAAACTAAAAAACAATATTTTTATTTTTAAAAAAAATATAACCTATCTTCCATCCAAACACACTTTTAAGTCTTAATTGGCTCTAGTTTGGGAGTGCCCGAAACAAACAATAAAATATTTTTTTAAAAAAAAGTAACTACAACACAAACATAAATACTTTTTAATTTCAATTATTATTATAAAAAAAAACAATAAAATATTTCCTTCTCAACCATTGGTTTTGCACAACGTAATCTTCCTTCCCCTTATGAATCTCTTCTCCTGTTATGAAGCAATACTCCAATCACTACCAGAATTTGCTTAATAGCAACGGATTTACTGATGAAATATTCATGTTTGTAATTTGAGGTCTAAATTACTGACGGAACTTTTTCTATCCGTAATTCAGTCGGTAACTACCGACGGTCCGTCAGTAATTATCGACTGAATTACGGACGGAAAGTTCAGAATTCAAAAAGAAAAAGGCGGGTCATTGAGGTGGATGTTTTGGCGGGGTGGTTTTTTCGACGGAATCACCGACGGATTTGAAATGGCGGGTCCATACGGTGACATGTCTATTGTTCCACAGAAAAGCCGACGGATGTTTCCGTCGGTGAAACCGTCGAAAAAAATTAATATAATTCCCTGCTGCCAAGCCTCTCCTCCCTTATTTCTCCTTCTTCTTCCTAATCCCAACTCTCCCCATCTGCAAACAACCAACACCCAAACAAAAATCTCCCTCATCTTAGCACAACAAGTTATATTTCTTGAAGTTTTGTGGTCACAGCATCCGTATTCTGATTTGCCGATGAATTTTATTAATTTTTGTAAGTAATTCTATCTTTTAAAATTTTAACATTGAAATGTCAATTTTTTTTTTTTTTTTTTTAGTAGATGTATTTTGTTAGTAGATGTACATGTTTTATTGTTATTTCTTAAACAAACTTGTAGTATATAAATGTATAATTTTATACCTGTTATGGTTTGTTTTAGATTTTGTAAGATTGTATTTGTTTGTAAATCGTTAAAACTTTATGGAATTACCGAATTACATGTGTTGTTTTGAAATAATTAATAGCTTGCTTAATGGGTCCGTTTTAAGTTTTATCAATGGTATTGCGGTGTGGTAATTTCCATAAATTTATATATATTAATTTGTACGTATGACCATTAAATAAATGATCATAATGAATATTTAATATTTATGAGAAGTTGTGATTGGTTTGTTGGATAATCTCAAGGTAAAGTAATATTTTTGCAAATTTATTTACCGAACTTAGTTAATTAATACATGATGTCATCATAATTTTATAGAAGTTCGATATATATAAGTCATGGATGATTGTTCATGGATGTATCGAGATTCACCCATTTGGGTTGTGTACAAACGGATTTAACCAATTTGGATCATTTGCTACTCCCTATTCTTGTTGGCCGGTCATACTCACAGTTTACAACTTGCCACCGGGAATGTGTATGAGGCCGGAGTTTACACAACGCTCACAGTCCGGTGCTGGCAACCGGAATCGGCCAATTCATGGCTCGGTGACAACGCACACTAGCGGTTCCGTTCCGTTTGTTGTACATGCGAAACAGATGGTAAGATTAATTTAAATGAAATATATCGTTCAATTAATTTGTTGTTAATAATTTTTTTTCATTATAGGCTACGTCTCTTGGACGTGAGCCGATCCCGATGGAGTTGTTTGTGGAGATGCACGTGCGGAGTCAAGACCGCCAAAAGGGGGCGCAATAGCTCGTTGACAATCGTGCTCAACATTTCATGGTATGTTTGTTCAACCATTTTATTTTTTAAGTTATTATTATGTTTATTGAATTGAATATGATGATTACTTTTTTTTTTTTTCAGGAGACCTATAATAATCGGTTGAGGGAGATATACGGGGATGATCCTTTGACCCATCCGGAATTCGATCCGGATTTGTGGATGGAGGTTGGATCGTTAGGTGGACGCGATAAAAATCGGGTTTACGGGCTCTCCAACACTACGGCCAAAACTTGCGGTCATCCCATAGTGCTTCAACCGTCGAGAGCTCCCAATCTAAGGAGTTCGTGGCCTTGCAGCAACACACGGCTCAGCTCACCAAAAAGTATGACCACCTATCAGAGATGTACGCACAACTCAAAGCATAACAAAGAGTGGAGTCTGAACAACACAAAGCGGCCTATGAACAGCTTCGCGAAATGATCATGAATATGGCAGATGGTGGAACATGTGCGCCTAATCCTTTTTGGCCGTATGACCACCAGCCTCCTCCTCCTCCTCCAGCTCCACCTTTATATTAATTTTTAATAAACATTATTTACCTTTAAAATTTCATTTAATAATTTTTTGAAACACATTCATTTTGTAATGAATATTATATTTAACTATGATTTTTTGTTTTTGATGCTTAATATAAATTTTATTTGCAAAATTGGTTTTTATTACCATTAATTTATATCATTTTATATTATGTATTCTAAATAATTTTTAAAAACAAATTAAAAAAAAAAATTACAAAGGGATTTACCGACGGACTTCATCCGTTGGCATTTGACAGTAGCTGCCACCATCACCAATGAATTTCTAGACGGATACATTCGGTCAGTATTTCATACACTCATCGATAGATTTACCGATGAAATTAATACATTGGCATTTGACAGTAGCTGCCAAACATACCGATGAATTTACAGACAAATATATTCGGTCGGTATTTCAAACACTCATCGACAAATTTACTAACGGGTAATGTTCATTGGTAATTACAATATATCACCGATGGATTTTTTCTATCGGTATAGTTCAAGCGGGAAACTTTTTTTTTTGGCGCGCAAATTCTGTTTGTAAAACCGTCAACAAATGGTTTTTTTGTTTTTCCGATCGATATAGAGATGGAATGTGGAATCACCGATGAAAGGAAAGTCGACGAACGTATTCCGTCGGTAATATAGTCGGTAAATAATTTACTGATGAACTCCTAATCACACACCGACAGAATATTTCCGTCGGTAAAACTGTGAAATCCTGTAGTGAATATACATATGTCTCATATGGTTGAGGCAAAAAAATTCTAACCATCAAATTTTGTGTTATTTTTATTTTATTTTTTAATAAAAATAAAATAAAATTAAAATAAATAACATAGAAAATAAATAAGTTTGCATATATTTCTTGGTAAAAAAAAAGGTTGACACTAAGATTTGATATTCAAAATATATCTTGTCATAAATACAAGATCATGTCAATAAAAAACAATCAATAAAATCATGTCATGTAGTATTGAAAAGAGAGCCCATATAAACCTTTATAAATATAAGGTCTCAACCAAGAAAGAGAAGTGAGAAATTTTGGAGATACAATTTTTTTTCAAAACAAGCTTTTTAAGCAAGAAATCTCTCTTTTCAAGTAAAGAAGTTCTCTCGAAAGTTTTCAAACCTCTTTCATATACGCATAACAACTATAAAAAACAAAGCTTTGTTGAATCAAGCCTAAATACTCCATAGGGTTCTTCAACAACACTTTGAAGGCAGATCAAAAATACTCATTCAAAGCATTAAATCATTAAATCTCGCTTCACAATACACACCAAAATTTGAGTTCTTGCGAAGCACAAATCTTGGTTTAATTTCACAAATAAATTAAGTCACCATGTACCAAATCCAACAGAAGAATTAAAGGATTGTCTTATTCTTTTGAAAAAAATATTTTAGATAGATATTATACATGGTCATATATTTAATAAAATCATATATTTGTTTATGTATGCTTGTTTAATTTTAGGTTCTCAAAATTGTGTCTATACATGTCTTGTACATCAAATTAACTAGTTTATGTTTATATTTACAGAAGAAAGTGTGGTTAGCAACTTGTCTAGAGTAGTGGTAATCATATTGTGAACTGGGTTTTTTTTTTTTTTTTTTTAATTTTGAAAAAATCAGTGTGGTACAATGTTCACATGAAAAGTTTAGGTTTTTTTTTTTTGAAAAATCAGTGCCATTAATTGATTTCACTCGCACTATTCACATGAACGTGAACAATATTTTTTTTTTTTGTTAAAAAAATAGTTTAAGATGAATTAAATTTACTTGTACTATAATTCTAATTTTATTCCTGATAATATTTTACCTAATTTTATTGCATGCTCAAAAAATCATGAAAACTATAGTTCTTGTCGAATGAATTTTGTACGTAATGAAATTGGAATTTTTTTTAAAAAAAAAATTGAGTTTTATTCAAAAAAGTAGTATTTAATATTATTTAATAACACTACATAAATTAGAAGGATATCGCATAATGACGTAACATTTGTGAAATTTGATCGCAATTCTAATTATGTTCTTGCCAGGTCCAACCTAGTTAAATAAAAAATTCAGTTTTTTATTTTTATTTTAATTGTGTTTTATTCAAAAAAATTAGAAGAATATCGTTTGATGACATAACAGAAAATTCAGTTTTTGTTGTTGCGTGCTTAAGAAACTATGAAAAATATAGCCATTGTTGGGTAGATTTCGTATGTGATGACATTGCATATAGTTTAATTGAATAATAAAAAATATTTGATATCAATATTATTTATTTCATGATGTAATAATAGTAGTTAAATCTACAATATTTAAATTAAAAATATTTTTAAATTATTTTATAACCTCAATTTGAAAAAGTATTTTTTTAACTAAACACATTAAACTACTTTTTATTCAACCACAGTTTTAACCAAACATATATTTTTCCAAACCAATCTCAACTAAAAATACATTTTATAAAATAACTTTTTTAAAACAACAACCACAATAACAACTGCAATACCAAACACATCCTCACAAGCCTGCTTACAGTCCAGAAGCTGCAGCCTAAAATCACAGATGTAAATGAGCTCGTTAGAAGGGGGGAGTATGTGGGCTATCAGAGAAGTTATTTTCTTCTGGAAATATTGTTATATAGGCTTGGGATTCGAAGAGTCCAAGCTCATGGAGCATGAATCTTACGAAGAATACGACAACCTTTACTCCAGAGGAAGTGGAAATGGTGGTATTGCTGCTGCTTTCGGCGAATTGCGATATGCGAAAGTGTTTTTGTCAGAGTATTGCACTAAATACACCGCAGTTGCTCCTACATTTCAAACAGGCGGTTCTGGCTTTGTAAGTTCACTTTCCTATTTCTCTGTTTTGCTAATGCTCATTTAAGTGCATACATAGTTCATACTGTTAGAAAATTCATATAAACCATTCTTGGGCCTCAGCGTTGAGACGATTCTTCGTTTTGTGACTTTCAGGTCTTCCCTAAAGGTTCTCTTCTTGTGCCCGATATATCAGGGCAATAATAAATTTAACTGAATGAGGTAAAATAAAGAAAATCGAGAATGCGTGATGAGGTAAAATTGAGTCGGCCTTCAACGTTGGCCCTTGTATTAGACAGAGATCTGAAACATCAAAATTCTTTTTTCAACAAATTTTATAAAAGGTTGCACAAATGTTGCAATTTATCAAAGGAAAAATTGCTAATTCAATCATTTTTGTTTGCAGGCATGGATGAATTTGCATAGCTTATCTAACAAAAATATGAATCATGAAACTCAAGGAAAAGTCTCGAGTTCATGGATTACCGACGTTTCCTGGGACAGTTCCAGCAGAGAAGACAACTCCAGATCTGCTGAGGACAGCCTCCTTCGAACACGCTCAGAAAACCGACCGGACCTGAAACACGGTGATCTTTGTTAGTGTCAGCTACAAAGGGAGAAAAAAGGGAAAAAAAAGTTGTCGAAATCCAAAAAGCAGCAGGCATGTTGGGAATCCAAAATGATGTGCATGGGATTGATCACGGATTTGTGCTTGTTCGAATGAGATCTCTGAAGTGATGGAATGCAAAGAATCAAGTGAAAAACAAAAACTTCCAAATTGTAATTTTGGAAAATGAGCATAAATTCAGAAAACAAAATCAGCATGCTAAGCAATCCAAGTTCCAAGTGTTTCGCAAACAAAAGAAATCCATCTTTTGAACAAACACATGCAAAAGGAGTAATCTAGTAATATTCCTTCATTAGAGCTTTCCACTACTTGCATTTTCAAAGCATTCCCGTAAGGCTTGACCCAAAAACCTGAAAGCAGCTTGCTTGTGCAGTCGAGTATCTCTGTTATAGGGCCCAGGCTCAAATTTCCAGTTGCGATATTGAAACAAAAATTATAATTAAAGGAAAGAACATTCAACCAGATAAATCTTAAAATTTAAGACTACCATTAATTAAGAATCATTTTTATTGTATTTTGAACTAACAATGCACTAAGCAAGCAAGTAAAATCCTCACGGTTCAAAAATCAGCCTAGACAGATAAAAGGGAATTGGGGAGGGGGGTCTTTCTCCGAAATACAGAGCCAGTCAATCCCTAAATGAGACCAACAAAATCAAACCCTAAATGAAACCAGAATCAAGAGAAAGAATGGCACCTTTGACATGCTTTGATGATATCTAAGCAATGAACAAACACACAATCTTTTCTGTCTCCCTCCATTCCTTTTTTCGTAATGTAATTGTAATTTTGTCATGTAATTGTAATTTTATAGTGCCGAGGATAGTGGAACGACTGTGTTTTCACGGTTCTGCTGCTAGTGATGGTGCGGAGATATCTGGGTTATCAGCTGGAGTTTGGCGTTGGCTTGGTGGCGTGGAGGAAGAGTGTGGCACAGCTGGTGGGTCTGGCGCAACTGGTTCTCTTCTGGTGGAGGGAGAAGTGGGAAGGGGTAGACATGTAATTTTAATTTTTGAGGTTGTCTTATCGGTTATGTGAGGAGTCTGTTTTCATTTATTTTTTTGAGTTGATAGCTATTAATATTTATTAAAACATTTTGTAATTTTAGATAATGTTTGGAATTACAATAACTTGAAATGGTTTTTATTTAAGAATATATTAAATATATTTTTTTATTTTTTAAAATTTATTTATTATATTAATACATTAAAATAATTTAAAAATAAAATTAAAAAAATGAGTTGCAGTAACATTCCCATTCATTGAAAAAAAAAGATATGGTCTAGAAATAGTGTTTTGTCGCTAGCTCTAGTTTGGGAGTGCTGAAATGATAGATTTGTTAAAATTTATTTTTTAAAATATTTTTTTATTATTTTAATATTAAAATTTAATTTTAAAAAATAAAAATAAATATATTTTTAATACATTTTAAAAAAAAAATTTCAAAAAAAAATAACTTAATACTTTTTTAATCATAAATAAATAACACAAATTCTATTATTATTATATTAAAAAAAAACAAGTCTGCTAAACTCTGGGGAGATTCCTTTTTATCAATATATGAAATAGTCTCGCCTCAGGTCCAAGTCTTGAACCAATTTATTAAAATGGTTGGCTTTGACTCTTCCAAATCATGAATATCCTAGCAATAACGGTGAGGAAACCAACACTTTTAAACGACCATAGGTTGACAATAAGACGAAGAAAAAACCATTCAAAGGCTGTTCTCTCCTTCCTTTTTACTATCCAAAACTTGGGTTAATAACTGGCAACGCAAGCGCGACATCATCAAAACAACACACCTATGATAAGCTTTAAAACATACATATCATAAAACAAATTATATAAAATACACAACATTTTATAAACTTTCAAAATATATCTTCATCATATAAAAACAAAACAAGGGTTCATAATACTTGTTACATTATATAACACCCGAACTTTAGATAAAATAGTGTAATAGCGAAGTACTCTAAGACAAATTAAAAGTAAACATCGCGGAAACAAGCAAGACATGCCAAACAAAAGTGAAGAAGGAGGAACAAACAACAAGATCAACCTGCTAATATAAACTAAGAACATAAAAATAATACAAAGTGAGGGGTGAGTTCAACCAACTCAGTGAGAAAATAACATTTAATATACATTTTAAATATTAATAATTTATAAGACATACATATCTTAATATAAATATACATACTAAGCATATATTAACATATGGTAGTGAAATACATGTCATAGATCAGATGACACCCAAAGATGATCCGATGACACCAAAAGTGACCATTTTGGGATAATTGGGCGCGTACATGCTGATGTCTCTCTTACCAGCTAGGAATACAGATACGATGTGCATAAAAACTAACTACACTCCGTTAATATGGAGTTACTGACATGTTCAATATCCAGACATAACAGATATTCATATAATTATCAAAGCAACTGAATGTTATATCAAATATAATTAAAGCAAATACATATTCAAGAAACTAATGAGTACTTGGAAAATAAATCAACATATATATAGATATTCAAGAATATCATCCATACTCATCATATAATCAACATACATAGTTTATGTATATTACATATAAATTAAAGATTATCCTACTCACTCGAAAAAAATATAAAAGTAAAAAGAATATTAGATGAACAACCTGAAAATTCTATGGAGATCGTTAGAAAAACCTACAATAAAAATACATAATAAACTAAAAAACAACACAAATAAAAGATTCTAATGCATATAAGAAAATCAAGTTTAGTCTACTAAGTTTAGGGATTAAAATGAAAAATTTCCAAAAAAACAAGAACCAAAACATGATTTTACCAAGATTGGAGGACCAAACTATAAAATACATAATCATACTGAAATTTCATCCATAATCCATCCTCAACTCGGTCTAGAATCTCAATTTACGTTCTAGGGACCAAATTGTAAAATTTTCAAATTTTAGGGACTAAACTGTAAATTTTCCAAAATTGATGGACTAAATAGTAAATTACACATATCAATTATCAAAATGAGATTCATCACCCTTAACCTAATAATAATAATTCCTAGAATTCCAAAATACATTTCAAGGGTCAAATTATAATTTTTCAAAATTTAGGGAATAAAAGAAATTTTCATAAATCAAGGACCAAAATTAAATTTTTTATCCTCAACTTCCAGAGCATTATGTCCATATTTTTCTACCAAAGTTGAAACAAATTTCTTAACCCATAACATATTATCAAAATCATAACAAAACCCTAATATCTTCTTTAATCCTTCTATAAAACAAACCATAATCATGAGTTAGCAAGGATGGGAGGTAGGGGCTAAACCCCCAAAATTTAGTGGCTGCTTATGGGTTAGCAAGGATGCAAGAGGAAAATATGACAATCATGAGGAAATCATGGAGACCTAGTGCTATAAGGTTTCAAGGCTGAAACCTAACACCAACTCAGCCTAGGGCTGAAAATAAACCAGTTCTGGTACATAGACTCACTCCAGCACAGATGAAGGAAAAAAGAGACAAGGGGCTTTGCTTTAAATGTGACAACAAGTGCAAAAAAGAAACGCAGTTCAAAGAAGGGGAATGAGTTTACCTCCGACTCCAGCCATACTGACAGTCCAACATTGCAAGAAATAAAAATGGGAAGTTAACATATAAATACTTCGGGTCGTTCAAAATCTTAAAAAAGGTGAGAGAAATGGCTTACTAGCTAGATCTTCCCAAGGAAGCCCGAATCCATAGCACGTTCCACATCTCACTATTGAAGAAATGGGTTGGAAAAGGAACCGTTCCTGAACTAAAGCTACCCATTCCCGAAACCAAGCTGAAATCACAGTCAGAACCAGCATAAATACTTGACCGAAGAAGTCAAGTCTCAAGGAGGAAGACGAGGGAAGAAGTGCTGTTAAGATGGGAAGGACAGCCCAAAGAAGACGCCGTTTAGGTCAAAGAAGACGCCGTTTGGGTCGAAGAAGAATGGTTAAAAGGTTCTTACCCTCACCTTGAGGGCAAGGTTTTTTAGGGGGGAGAAAGTTGTAACAGACCGTCAGCACATAAAGGAGTAAGCTCTTAATAGAAGCCGGGGAAGAAATGAGGGAGGCGTGTTGGAGAAGACTTACCTACAGCAATGAGATAAGGTGAGCACGTGTATGGTCAAGATTGGACAAGAATCACTTATATGGAGGGCTGAGATCATGAAGCTCCTGTAGCTGACAGCTGGCAAGGGAGTAAGTTGAAAGGCAAAACGGCACCATTGAGAGAGGAAAAAGAGTACAAATACAAAGCAAATGAATAAAAACAGCTGGCAAGCCTATTTGTTACTCTTAATTCTCAACTAACCGAGAATTACAATAGAAAGGAGAGGAGGGGTTGTAAAGAGGCATAAAATTGCTTTGAAGCAAATCTCATTCACCTAGGAGGCCCAGGCTACCTTGAAGATGCCCAGAAACTTAGTTAGGGTTTATCAAAATTACATTGTTCTTTCAATTCAAGTTCTTTAAAAAAATATATTTTAAAAAACAATTACTACTATACTAAGACACCGCAAACTTGATATGAGATGGTGTTGTGTGTTGAAAATAAATTTGTGACATGACCAAGGATGCTTCGTCGAAAGGATGCTATTCATTATCTTAGTAAGTGAAATAGACGACTTAAATATACAAAATCTTGATTTAATTAGCCAAAAACTTCAAAAAGTCTAACCGTACGTACATTGATTTAGTTAGTCAAGGTAACCGGTAGTGAAATCAGAGACAAGGAAGATATTTGATCAGTAACATCAGACAAGCCAGGGGGGGAAAATCATACAATTAACAAGAAAAATAAGCAAAAAACTATGCAAACGAGAAATAAAAAAAATCAAAGCATGAAATTTCCTTGCAACAAAACTCAGTAAACCTCTCCTGTTTTTCAAAGCTTAAATTAATGGTTGGGCCCTCTCCAACCACTGTTCTGAGATCTTCATCTAGGCTTTAAGGATCCACATGTTTGAAGTACCCTACAGGCCACAGCCTTGTATAAGTAAGAGAGAGTTCTTTCAAGCTTAAACCAACAAACTGGAAATCAGCTCAACCACAAGCAGACAACAATGCCTGCTCTCTCTTTCTTTTCCCTTCTTTTTTTGAAGATTTTCTTCTTTGAAATGGGAATGGCCAAGAACTCAACATCTATAATCCCAGTGAAAGTAGGTGTGGTTCTTGATTTTGACAATGACTTGGATGGCAAGATTGGGTTGAGTTGCATCAATATGTCTCTCTCAGACTTCTATGATACTCATGGTGATTACAAAACCAGGCTGGTCCTCTTCACCAGGGACTCCAAGGACGATGTTGCTGGTGCAGCTACTGCAGGTTCCCTCTCTCTCCCTCCTCTTTCTTGATTCTGTAGTCAGCTTGCTTTGGTTATAAATCATTGCTCAAACTATGTTTTATGTATGCAGTAAGGTGAAAACCCTCCTCCCGTTAAATTTTATACGGATGATTCATGAGAAACTTCTATATATATCACAATTCTCTCATTAAATCTAAGATGATATCGGTGAACCTTAATCGAGCTTGTTTTAATAATACATCTCGATTATTAATATATATATATAATATATATAAATGATATCGTGGAGAGCAAATCCATCACCTCCTCAGCCAACACCTAAAGATTTAATGCTTGTTATCTAATTAAGCCTTAGTTCACTATATATGATTATGGACCAGGCTAATAAAATTATTATATATCATTAATTATATTTGTCCACATCATTTTATTAATTGATGTATTGTTATTTATTTCATTTCATAATTATTATTATATTATTAAATATGAAAAACATTAAAAATAAAACTAAAAGAGAAAGAGATTTTATTTGAATAGTCTAAATAGCAATTTCTAAGCCTAATTATGGGAGATCAAATGGTCTGAAAAAAAAAAATAGTTTCATATGGAAAAACTGCTTATTACCTGGAGAAATTTGGGCTTGATCTAACTGCAAGATCTCTCATTATCATAGTTGTAAGCTACTAACCTGGTCTGACATGACTAAACTTTATTTTGAATCTAAATCTATTCTAATATATAGTCTATAAAAGCATCTATTAGACCATCTATATTGGTCTGCTTGGGTTAGATCTTTATTTGGAACCTTCAATTTTAAATTTCTATACAAGCTTGGCTGCATCAGATATCCCAGATCGCATCAGTTAAATAAGGTGTCTTATCTTTATTTAGGACGGGCAGGAGAACCTCAAATGCATAGTATAGTCCATTCCTTGCTTTCTCTGCATAACCACTATATTAATGATATATCAGAAGTCTAATTTAATATAAAGTGCAAAAAAATCATAATTAAGTCTCTCTGATTGATCTTTACTGATTATTGAAAATAATTGATGATCTATACGAGTAATTGTTTTCTTAATCCTTTTACAAGTACAGCCCTGGACCTGATAAAAAATGTTGAAGTGCAAGCAATCATAGGCCCAACAACATCAATGCAAGCCAATTTTGTTATTGAACTTGGAGAAAAAGCTCAGGTGCCCATTATATCATTTTCTGCATCAAGTCCTTCTCTCACTTCCATCAGGAGTCCCTTCTTCTTCCGAGCTACCCAAAATGACTCAACTCAGGTGAATGCTATAAGTGCATTAGTTCAAGCCTTTGGATGGAGAGAAGCAGTACCCATCTACATTGACAATGAGTATGGACAGGGAGTGATACCTTATTTAACTGATGCTCTGCAAGCAGTTGATGCTCGTGTACCGTACCGGAGTGTCATTTCTCCATCAGCCACTGATGATCAAATTGCTTCAGAGCTTTACAAGTTGATGACAATGCAAACTAGAGTTTTCATTGTGCACATGTTTCCATCTCTTGGCGCTCGGGTTTTTGCCAAAGCAAAAGAGATTGGCATGGTGAGTGAAGGCTATGTTTGGATCATGACTGATGGTCTAACAGCTGAATTTTTTAGTTCACCAAATGCTTCTGTCACTAATACAATGCAAGGTGCATTGGGTGTGGAACCTTATGTGCCAAGAACAAAAGATCTCGAAACTTTTCGAATTCGGTGGAAAAGAAAATTCCAGCAAGATAATCCAGATATAGTTGATGCTGAGTTGAATATTTTTGGCTTATGGGCATATGATGCAGCAACAGCTTTGGCCTTGGCAGTTGAGAAAGCAGGAACTGCAAATTTAGGCTTCCAAAAGACAAACGTTTCTAGCAATTCATCCACAGATCTTGCAACTCTTGGGGTGTCTTTAAATGGTCCAAACCTCGTTCAAGCGTTATCAAACATTAGTTTCAAAGGTCTTACAGGAGATTACCTTTTCGATAATGGGCAGTTACAGTCATCAGCTTTCCAGATAATAAATGTGAATGGCAATGGGGGAAGAGAGATAGGATTCTGGACATCAACCAAAGGGATTGTCAAAACATTGAACTCAACAAATAATATGTCTGCGTACTCCGATCTTTCACCTGTCATATGGCCGGGTGATACAACTTCTGTTCCCAGGGGCTGGGAGAATATTCCAACGAATGGGAAGAAGTTGAGAATAGGAGTGCCTGTGAAGGATGGTTTCAATGAGTTTGTGAATGTGACAAGAGATCCTAGTTCCAACACCCCAACCGTCGCTGGATACAGCATAGATGTTTTTGATGCTGTTGTCAAAGCATTGCCTTATGCTTTGCCTTACGAGTACATCCCCTTTGCCAAGCCTGACGGCGAGCCAGCTGGAACTTGCAATGATCTCATATATCAAGTGTACTTGAAGGTGAAACTTTCAATAACCTTTTCCTGTACTTGATCACATTCAGTTTTATATCTGAAACAAGATTTGGGTCAGATTCATGCATGCAAATCTAATTTTTATTGATATCTTGTTTCTTTTGCTTGCTATCAACAGAATTTTGATGCTGTAGTTGGGGATACAACTATTATTTTCAACAGATCCCAGTATGTTGATTTTACTTTGCCTTACACTGAAAGTGGTGTCTCCATGATCGTCCCTATTGTGGACAGCAACAGCAAAAATGCATGGGTTTTCTTGAAGCCTCTGACATGGGATCTCTGGGTGACAAGTTTTTGTTTCTTTATTTTCATTGGATTTGTGATCTGGGTTCTTGAACACAGAATCAATGAAGATTTTAGAGGGCCTGCGTCGCATCAAGCTGGCACTAGCTTCTGGTTTTCTTTCTCAACCATGGTTTTTGCACAAAGTAATTTTCCTTTCCCTTTCCCTTTTGAATTTTTCTTCTTTCGTTTAACATATTTGTTTTAGTGTCTCAAACACCAAATTGACTTCGACTTTATTATTTTCAACTATGATTGTAGGGGAGACAGTTGTTAGCAACTTGTCTAGAGTAGTGGTAATCATATGGTGTTTCGTAATGCTGATTCTCACACAAAGCTACACTGCCAGTCTAACTAGTTTACTTACAGTCCAGCAGCTGCGGCCTACAGTTACTGATGTACACGAGCTCATTAAGAAGGGGGAGTATGTAGGCTACCAGGGGGGTTCCTTTGTTAAGGGAATCCTATTAGACTTGGGTTTCGCCGAGTCCAAGCTCATTGTGTATGATACCACAGAACAATGGGATGACCTTTTATCAAAAGGAAGTGGAAATGGTGGTATTGCTGCTGCTTTTGATGAAGTACCATATACTAGGCTCCTTCTGTCGAAGTATTGCTCTAAATATGCCGTGATTGATCCTACATTTAAAACAGACGGTTTCGGATTTGTAAGTTCATTCACCCCTCTCCATTTCTCTTTATGTATTGTGCAAAGTTTGTCAACCCTGATAAAGACTGGCTTGCTGCTTTGTGTTGTGATTTTCAGGCCTTCCCTAAAGGTTCTCCTCTGGTACCAGATGTATCAAGGGCAGTTCTAAACATGACAGAAGGAGATCAAATGAAGAAAATTGAGAATGCTTGGTTTGGAAAACAAAGCAATTGCCCAGATTCCAGCACCTCGGTTACATCTAACAGCCTTAGTCTCAAGAGTTTCTGGGGCTTATTTTTAATTGCTGGAGTAGTATCCCTCTTAGCTCTCATTATATTTATGGTCATGTTTGTCTACAAGGAAAGGAAAGTGTTGAGGCCTCTAAATTCCACAATTTCCATAAGGAGTAAAGTCCACAATTTCTTCAGGATCTTTATTCAGAGGGACTTGAAATCCCATACTTTCAGAAAAAGTGGGCTGAATGACCGCAATGGCACTAGTCTGCCTAGTATGGGTGCGGCGAGCCCATCGGCCTCTTCAGTTCAAACATCTCAAGAGGTAGTAATAAATATTGATCAACTTACAAACCCAAATCAAGAAAGACGGGTTTCTTTTGAAGTAGAACCATTGACAGTTTGACCTGGGAAACTTATAGACCTGTAGATGCAGTTGTAGAATTGTAATATAATTGTAGGCCATCAGAGGCCTGGCAATTCATGGGAAAGTCCAAAGGAACATGCAGGGGGCAATACTTTAGAATACACATTACTCTGTTTGATTTCCTCGTTTGTGACACTCGAACTTCAAATTCTAAATATTGAATTACTATATATAACATATTTTATAGCCAGGTAGGATCAAACTGAGTTTCAGAATTAGTAAATATTATCAAACAAATTATAGATGTTCTTCAGCAAATTTCCCAAGATACTGTGGAAATGCAAGCAGTTGCATTACCTAGTTAGAGGCCAAATAAATTCTACAGATTTTTTCCAGAGAAATTATATTGTGAAAACGAAAACAAAAGCATTATCCAAATTAAGTTACCATGTTTTCCAAGAAACCCCCCTCATATTTCACAACCATCTTCATGTTTCTGTCAGGATTTTTATTAAATTGTTTGGAAACAAATTAGAGGATGAAGAAAAGGTACCCTTCAAAGCATGTTCTGATGCAATATTTTTAATTAAATAGATGTCATAGCATCGAGGATAGTGGCACAACTGGGTTTTCACGGTTCTGCTGCTACTAATGGTGTTTGGATTTTGGGAAGCGATCGGATGGTTTGCGGGCTGTCTGTCGTTTGAAAGGAGGAAGAAGGGGACAGGGCATCTAATATGAATGTAAAAACACAAAAACAAACCTAAAAAAAAATAAAAAACATGATTTTTATTTTTAAAAAATAATAACCTATCTTCCATCCAAACACACTTAAGTCTTAAATCTTAGCTGGCTCACTAGTTTGGGAGTGCCGAAATCAAACAATAAAATATTTTTTTTAAAAAAATAACTACAACACAAACATAAATACTTTTCAATTTCATTATTATTATAAAAAAACAATAAAAATATTTCCTTCTCAACCATTGGGTTTTGCACAACGTAATCTTCCTTCCCCTTATGAATCTCTTCTCGTATGGTAGAAGCAAAAATTTCTACCCATCAAATTTCATAGTGTATTATTTTTTATTTTATTTTTTTATTAAAAAAAATATAAAATAAAATAAAAATAAATACATAAAAAATAAATAAGTTTTGCATATATTTCTTGGTAAAAAAAAATTGACACAAAGATTTGATATTCCAGATATATCTTGTCATAAATAACAGAGATCATGCCAAATAAAAAAAAAATCAATAAATTCATGTCAATATGTGGTATTGAAAAAACACCTGAGAGCCCATATAAACCTCTATAAAATAAAAGGATCTCAACCAAGAAAGAGAAAGTAAGGAATTTTTTGGAGATACAAATTTTTTTTCAAAGCAAGCTTTTTAAACAGAAATCTCTCTCTTCAGTAAAGTTCTCAAAAGTTTTCAAACCCATAACAACTATAAAAAACAAAGCTTTGTTGAATCAAGCCTGGAGGAAAACACTCCATAGGAGTTTTTCAACAACACTTTGAAGGCATATCAAATAGTACTCATTCAAAGCATTAATCATTAAATCTCGCTTCACAATACACACCGAAATTTGAAATTCTTGCAAAGCACAATCTTGGTTTCATTCACAAATAAATCAAAGTCACCATGTACCAAATCCAAGGAAAAAATCAAATGATTGTTTTATTCTTTTGAAAGAATAATTTAGATAGAAATAGTACATGGTCATATATTTAATAAAATCATAATTTGTAAAATTGTGTCTACACATGTGTCAAACATCAAATTAACCAGTTTATGTTTATATTTACAGAAGAAAGAGTGGTTAGCAACTTGTCTAGAGTAGTGGTAATCATATGGTGTTTCGTTGTGCTGATCCTCACACAGAAGTTGCAACTGTCAGCTTAACAGCCTGCTTACAGTCCAGAAGCTTGCAGCCTAAAATCACAATGTAAATGAGCTCATATAAGTTCTTTTAGAAGGGGGGAGTATGTGGGCTATCAGAGAAGTTCTTTTCTTCTGGAAATGTTGTTCTGTAGGCTTGGGATTCGAAGAGTCCAAGCTCCAGAGGAAGTAGAAATGGTGGTATTGCTGCTGCTTTCGGCGAATTGCGATATGCGAAAGTGTTTCTGTCAGAGTATTGCACTAAATACACCGCAGGTGCTCCTACATTTCAAACAGGCGGTTCTGGCTTTGTAAGTTCACTTTCCTATTTCTCTGTTTTGCTAATGCTCATTTAAGTGCATACTGTAGGGCGGAATTCGGCGACCGGTGATGAACTGATTATTGCTCATAGAAAGGACAAGCACACTGAGACATAATATTTTACGTGGTTCGGCAAAACCGCCTACATCTACGGGAGAGAGTCCATTTATTAGAGATTAGAGAAAGAATACAATAATATATGGAGGAGGATCTCATCACTCAACTCCCATCTCTCTTGCTGCCCTTGCAGCTGCTGCAATGGCATTGCAGCAGCTCTTTCTCTCTTCTCTCTTGCACACACTCACGTTTTGCTCTCACTTTGCTCTCTAATGTATGCCTTTATTTATAGGCATCAATGGCAGCTCCTCTTGCTCCTTTGTCATCAATGGTGGCTGCCAAACTCATCTCTTCTTCAACAAAGGCTGCTGCCAACTTCTTCTCTTCTTCAACAATGGTGGCTACCAAAGTCAATGGTTGTAGCCACCATTTATTGCACATGTAATGGCAACATACCTAACACATACATTGTTCATACTGTTAGAAAATTCATAAAAGCCATTCTTGGGCCTCAGCGTTGAGACGATTCTTCGTTTTGTGACTTTCAGGTCTTCCCTAAAGGTTCTCTTCTTCTGCCCGATATATCAAGGGCAATACTAAATTTAACTGGATGAGGTAAAATAAAGAAAACCGAGAATGCGTGGTTAGGCAAGCAAAGCAGTCGTCCAGATTCCGGCACCTCGATTTCATCTACTAGCCATAGTCTCAGGAGTTTCGGGGGATTATTTTTAATTTCAGGAATAGCTGCACTTTCTGCTCTTATTATCTTCGATTCCAGAACTTCCATGTGGACAAGAATTCGAAATTTGTTAGGAATCTTCTTTCAAAGGGACTCAATCTACAGAATTTCTAGACAAATCGAACAGAATGATGACCACAGTGGAATTAATCTGCTTGAATTTGTCACGCCAAGCCCACCGGTGGATTCAGCTTACACAGAACTTCCTGGAGATCCATCCTTAACTGAGGATGACTCGAGTCCACTGAAATATTAGTCCAGCTTAGGCATGATTCACATCTATTTTCTGAAATGCGGAACCAAACCCGACTTCTAAATAATAAGCTAACAGCGTATAAACTACCTTTTTATTTTATTGAAAAAAAAAGGGAAAAAAAACTAAACACCAATAACCTTTCTGTATCTTATTTTTATTTAAAAAAAAAAAAGGATACCAAACAGCCCTTACATTATTATAGAATCTAGAGAATTGGTTGAGGAGGATTTTTATTTTTTCAAATCTTAAATATTCCACTTATCAATCGACTTATTTTTGTATCAAAATGCATTTACTCAAAAGGTCTATCAATAAAGAGGTCAAGAAAAAGATGACCCATTATAGAAAAACTCATGGAAAAAAGGGTTGGCAATTAGATATGTTTTGACCCAGCTTCCTTTAGACCCACAATGTACCAGGTTCAAGAGCATGCATGTGGGTTTGGCAGGATGCCAAACTCATTTTCTTTGAGCTCAGCCACATACCAGGGGCAAATACTATGGATCTGGCAAGATGTCAGACCTAACTCCCTTGGGCTCAGTTATATGGGAGACCCAAATGCTTGTGGGTTTGACAATATATCAGACCTAATTTTCTTGGGCTTAGTTACGCGCTAAACCAAGGTGCCTTTGGACCTAGAAGGGTGTTAGGCTCAATATCCTTGGGTCTAGGATCTTCCCAGGCCTAAACGTACAACAAGGCAACCATGAGTCGGCTATGTGTCAATCAACATACTAATTATAAGGGTTGATCCCATCAGCATTAATGTTGTGTACGAAATGACATAGGATTACCTTCTATAGACATGTGATACTCCCCTCAACATTAATTCTATGTAAGAAGACACTTACATTAACATAATGTAGATGCAAGAGACTCCCACCTCACTTGGATGTGAAAAAGAAAGACTTTCGAACCCTAAAAAAAAAAATTCAAGGTACAAAGTTATAAAACTTTTTGAACAACCCAAGTAAAGAGTTCATGATCTTCATTCTCTTACAACATATTATCAGCATTTATTATACATGAGCTAACAAAAAACATTTTTATTTTTAGAATTTAATGTTTATTTACTACAACTTCTCACTATGAAGTTGCTAACTTCATTATTGAAGGATTCCAAACTCCCACTAACATGGTCTATTTTGCAGGAATCAAGGCGTCTGTCTCCAATCTTCTAGGCCATCAGTTATGAAGAATAGAAAATTAACATGAATATGTGATCCTTCATTGTCCAAACGTTCAAACACTCAAACGTTTAAAAACTCAGGTTACTAAGCATTCTAGATTCTAGAGCATCATCACCAACCATTCAATTTTCGCATTATAAGAATTTTTTTTTACAGCTTCCTAAATTCACATTCAAAGTGATAACATGCGAGCACAATGTTCTAAGAAATTTCAGATATTAAATAAGTCATCCGCAGTTATATGTATTTACAATTTGATAATATCTTAGAAAATTCAAACCCAAGAAGATAAGGGGCCGGGGAGCGGAGCCCCTTACCAACGACACCTTAAAAATTAGAATCTGATGCTAATGTAAACGCATGTACTTTGATTTAGTCAAGGTAAACGCAATGAAATAAGACAACAAATAACTTTGATTAGTATTAATCCCACTCCATAGAATCATACGTGATATATCCATATATCCAAGTGCATCTGCTTTGCCTGTCTTGTTGACATTAGATGTCAATATGAGAAATTTCCAAGCAAATGCAAATGGTTCGGAATCCTCCTCTTCCAAATTTTTTATTTTCACATTTGATGATGTGGGTATGAATCAGCTAGACGGTTGATTTTCAAGAGGAGGTATTGGACGTTCCACCTTCAGGTTCACAGTATCTTGACAAGTTTTGTATTGAAAAAGCGTTTCATGAGAAGAAAATGGTACCTAAAATTTATAGGACTCTCGATTCCTTTAAGGTATATCCTCGTCTCTTAGTCTATATGAAATATTAGTTGATAAGTCCCTAAATGCAAGATTTTTAAAAATAAAATTAATATGTTAGATAATTAATTAATTCTTAATTCAAGCAGTTTTATTTATTCTCTCCGGCCAAGATATTTTATGATATGATATAGAAAGCCTAGATAGTTAGTAGCTGGTAGTAGATAGTGTCTAGTAATTAGTACCTGAAAAAAATTTATTTGATGAATGTGTGGACTTTTCGTTGATTAAGTTAGAAACTTTTTAAAAAAAGAAAGTACAATGATATTTTAGAGAGATAAATTCTCAAAATATGTATGCTGAAAAAGATGAAGAGATTGTGAACCTAAAACTTGAAGAATTCATAGGACATTTATAACCCATAAGTCTTGTTCTTTTATAAAGATAAGAGGTTGAAGTGTACCTTTACCTTTATGATATTTTGAGTTATATTTTTACTTAAAAATAATATGTATTGAATTAATATAAAATACTAAAAAATCTGCATGGAGTACTAGAAAAAACTTTGAAAAACATGTTTGCCCAAGTTCATGAAGGTGTTAGAGTACATGTTCAGCACCCTTAAAAAATTACATCTTGTAGCACCTAACACCCTAATTAAATAGGTCTAGGTGTTATGCCTAGACCATCTAGACTTGTGTCATGCTCCACTTAAAATAATTGGGTCCAAGTACAATATCCGGACCCATTAAGGGGTGCTTGGGCCAGCACCTGAAAATTAATTGGGTTTAGGCGCTACGTGTGGACTGGAGGTGAGTGCACGTTTCTATAAACGCCACCAGTAATAATGTTGACCCAGATTTACTACATGACTGGTCTGTTAAAAGAAAGTCTCACGTCTGGCCTCCCGGTGGAGAAAAAAATTATATCTAATTTGCACTTGTTACGTGTTTCCCTTCAACTTTGGCCCTTCTATTAGATATAGATCTGAAACATCAAAATTCTTCTTTCATCAAATTTTAAAAAAGGTTGCACAAATGTTGCAATTTATCGAAGGAAAAATTGCTAATTCAATCAGTTTTGTTCACAGGCATGGATGAATTTGCATAGCTTATCTAACAAAAATATGAACCATGAAACTCAAAGAAAAGTCTCGAGTTCATGGATTACCGAACGTTTCCTGGGACAGTTCCAGCAGAGAAGACAACTCCAGATCTGCTGAGGACAGCCTCCTTCGAACACGCTCAGAAAACCGACCGGACTTGAAACACGGTGATCTTTGTTAGTGCCAGCTACAAAGGGAGAAAAAAGGGAAAAAAAAGTTATCGAAATCCAAAAAGCAGCAGGCATGTTGGTAATCGAAAATGATGTGCACGGGATTGATCACGGATTTGTGCTTGTTCGAATGAGATCTCTGAAGTGATGGAATGCAAAGAATCAAGTGAAAAACAAAAACTTCCAAATTGTAATTTTGGAAAATGAGCATAAATTCAGAAAACAAAATCAGCATGCTAAGCAATCCAAGTTCCAAGTGTTTCGCAAACAAAAGAAATCCATCTTTTGAACAAACACATGCAAAAGGAGTAATCTAGTAATATTCCTTCATTAGAGCTTTCCACTACTTGCATTTTCAAAGCATTCCCGTAAGGCTTGACCCAAACCTGAAAGCAGCTTGCTTGTGAAGTCGAGTATCTCTGTTATAGGGCCCAGGCTAGCTCAAATTTCCAGTTGCGATATTGAAACAAAAATTATAATTAAAGGAAAGAACATTCAACCAGATAAATCTTAAAATTTAAAGAACATTCAACCAGATAAATCTTAAAATTTAAGACTACCATTAATTAAGAATCATTTTTATTGTATTTTGAACTAACAATACACTAAGCAAGCAAGTAAAATCCTCACGGTTCAAAAATCAGCCTAGACAAATAAAAGGGAATTGGGGAGGGGGATCTTTCTCCGAAATACAGAGCCAGTCAATCCCTAAATGAGACCAACAAAATCAAACCCTAAATGAAACCAGAATCAAGAGAAAGAATGGCACCTTTGACATGCTTTGATGATATCTAAGCAATAAACAAACACACAATCTTTTCTGTCTCCCTCCATTCCTTTTTAGGATTAAATCATCAACCCTTATAAACCCACAGTGTAGATGAGTCTGTATCCGCAGTGCGTGCTACAGTAAAAACTTTTTTTTTTTTCGTAATGTAATTGTAATTTTGTAATGTAATTGTAATTTTATAGTGCCGAGGATAGTGGCACGACTGTGTTTTCACGGTTCTGCTGCTAGTGATGGTGCGGAGATATCTGGTGTTTGGATTTTGGGAAGAGATCGGATGGTTTGTGGGCTTTCCGTCGGTTTGAAAGGAGGAAGAAGGGGGCAGGGCATCTATGGGTTATCAGCTGGAGTTTGGCGTTGGCTTGAAGGTGTGGAGGAAGAGTGTGGCACGGCTGGTGGGTCTGGTTCTCTTCTGGTGGAGGGAGAAGTGGGAAGGGGTAGATATGTAATTTTCCTTTTTGAGGTTGTTTTATTGGTTACGTGAAGAGTCTGTTTTCATTTAGTTTTTTGACGGGACAGTGGTTGATAGTTCTTAATATTTTTTAAAAACATTTTGTAATTTTAGATAATGTTTGAAATCACAATAACTATTGTTTATTGAAATGGTTTTTATTTAAGAATATATTAAAATAATATATTTTAAAAAAAAATTATTTTTTATATTAATACATTAAAATAATTTAAAAATAAAGTTAAAAAAATGAGTTGCATTCCCATTCATTGAAAAAAAAGATGTGGTCTAGAAATAGTCTTTTGTCGCTGGCTCTGGTTTGGGAGTGCTGAAATGATAAATTTGTTAAAATATTTTTTAAAAAATATTTTTTTATCATTTTAATATTAAAATATAATTTTAAAAAATAAAAAATATATATTTTTTAATACATTTCTAAAAAAAATATCTTTTTTAAAAATAACTTAATACTTTTTTAATCATAAATAAATAACACAAATTCTATTATTATTATATTAAAAAAAAACAAGTCTTATAAACTCTGGGAGATTCCTTTTTATCAATACATGAAATAGTCTCGCCTCAGGTCCAAGTCTTGAACCAATTTATTAAAATGGTTGGCTTTGACTCTTCCAAATCATGAAATATCCTAGAAATAACGGTGAGGAAACCACAGCTTTAAAATACAGAGCATTTTATAAACTTCCAAAATATCTCTTCATCATATAAAAACAAGACAAGGGTTCGCAATACGTGTTACATTATATAACACCCAAATTGTTTTATTGGTTACGTGAAGAGTCTGTTTTCATTTAGTTTTTTTGATGGGACAGTGGTTGATAGTTCTTAATATTTATTAAAACATTTTGTAATTTTAGATAATGTTTGGAATTACAATAACTATTGTTTATTGAAATGGTTTTTATTTAAGAATATATTAAAATATTTTTTATTATTTTTTAAAATTTATTTTTTATATTAATACATTAAAATAATTTAAAAATAAAGTTAAAAAAAAAGAGTTGTATTCCATTCATTGAAAAAAAAGATGTCGTCTAGAAATAGTCTTTTGTCGCTGGCTCTAGTTTGGGAGTGCTGAAATGATAGATTTGTTAAAATATTTTTTTAAAAAATATTTTTTTTATCATTTTAATATTAAAATATAATTTTAAAAAATAAAAAATATATATTTTTAATACATTTCTAAAAAAAATCTTTTTTAAAATAACTTAATACTTTTTTAATCATAAATAAATAACACAAATTCTATTATTATTAAAAAAAAAAAAGTCTTCTAAACTCTGGGAGATTCCTTTTTATCAATATATGATATTGTCTCGCCTCAGGTCCAAGTCTTGAACCAATTTATTAAAATGGTTGGCTTTGACTCTTCCAAATCATGAATATCCTAGCAATAACGGTGAGGAAACCACAGCTTTAAAATACGGAGCATTTTATAAACTTTTAAAATATCTCTTCATCATATAAAAACAAGACAAGGGTTCGCAATACGTGTTACATTATATAACACCCAAACTTTAGATAAAATAGTGTAATAGTCTAGCACTCTATGACAAATTAAAAGTAATTATCACGGAAACAAGCAAGACATGTCAAATAAAAGTGAAGGAGGAACAAATTAACAACAAGATCAACTTGCTAACATAAACTAAGAACATGAAAATAATATAAAATAAATGGTGAGTTCAACCAATTCAGTGAGAGAATAACATTTAATATACATCTTAAATATTAATAATTTATAAGTCATACATATCTTAATATAAATATACATACTAAGCATATTAACATATGATAGTTGAATACATGTCAAAGATCAGATGACACCCAAAGATAATTCAATGACACCAAAGTTGACCATTTTGGGATAATTGGGCGCGCATATGCTGCTGTCTCTCTCACCAGCTAGGAATACAGATATGATGTGCATAAAGACTAACTACACTCCGCTAGTATGGAGTTACTAACAAATTCAATATCCAGACATAACATATATTCATATAATTATCAAAGTAACTGAATGTTATATCAAATATAATTAAAGCAAATACATATTCAAGAAACTAACGAGTACTTGGAAAATAAATCAACATATCTATAGATATGCAAGAATATCATCCATACTCATCATATAATCAACACACATAATTTATTTATATTACATGTATATTAAAGATTATCCTACTCACTCGAAAAAATATAGAAGTAAAAAGAATTTAGATGAAAAACCTGAAAATTCTATAGAGATTGTTAGAAGAACCTACAATAAAAATACATAATAAACTAAGAAACAACACAAATAGATGATTCTAATGCATATAAGAAATTTAGGTTTAGTTTACTAAGTTTAGGGATTAAAATGACAAATTTCCAAAAAAAGGAACCAAAACATGATTTTACCAATATTGGAGGACCAAACTATAAATACATAATCATACTGAAATTTCATCCATAATCCATCCTCAACTCGGTCTAGAATCTCAATTTACGTTCTAGGGACCAGATTGTAAAATTTTCAAACTTAAGGGACTAAACTGTAAATTTCCAAAATTGATGGATTAAACAGTTAAAATTCCAGTATCTTTCCCTTAATTACCAAAACCATTACAAGTGGTATCGGAGCCACAATTCTCATATGATTGAAGGAACAAGAGTTTCACAACTAATAGAAATAATATCAGGGATGAAACAACAACAAGAGACGCAATAACAAAACCAATAAAATGAACAACAAATATTAGAGGACATAATGCAGCAATTAAGAAATATGTCTGCTAGGATGGATCAGATGACTAAGGCCCATGGGCTCCCCCCTAATTCTCACACCAGGTCAGTCAATGGAAATACAAGGCATGAAGTAATACCATATGAAGGAATTCAACAGGTTTAGCTCAAATCAATCCAATTGGAGTTTCCCCGGTTTAATGGAGATGATCATATTGGTTAGGTATACAAGGCCAATCAATTATTTAACTTTCACAACACTCCAGCTCAACACAGGTTGTTTATAGCCAGTTTTCACATGGAAGGAAAGGCGATGACATGGTATCATGAACTAGAAGAAATTAGAATTCTCACAAGTTGGGAGGCCTTCATTAAGGCCCTCCAAATTTATTTTGGAACTTCATCTTATGATGAACCCATGGAGGCCCTCATAAGTATCAAACAAACATCAACATTAGAGCTCTACAAAACCCAATTTAAGATGCTTTTGAATCGGGTCAGAGGGCTATCTGACTCTTACATGCTCAGCTGTTTCCTAGGTAGATTGAAGGAGGAGATAAGAATGGGAGTAGGGATGCTAAACCCTCAAAATTTAGTGGCTGCTTATTGGTTAAAAAGGATGTAAGAGGAAAATCTAACAATCATGAGGAAATCATAAAGACCTAGTGCTATGGGGTTTCAAGGCCAAAACCCAACACCAACTTAGCCCAAGGCTGAAAAAAACTAATTTTGGTACAGAGACTCACTCCAGCATAGATGAAGGAAAAAAGAGACAAGGGGCTTTGCTTTAAATGTGACAATATGTAAACCCCAAGAAAAAAAAATAAACGTGAAGAAATTCATGCACATGGTTAAATAAAAAAAATAGGAATTCAGAAATTTTTGAATATGAATTTCTGGGTGAAATAATTCGAGATATTATAATAAACCCGGTACTGTTGAGGGTTGGATTTAATTGAAGAGGAAAAAAAAAAGAAATAATAATAATACACTTAAGGGAAAAAGGGGGCCTAAATGTAAATAAGGGAAAATATAGAGTATAAACACTCTTTCCTCACCAAAATAAAATCAGTAGGAACCATAAGGAGACAGGATAGGGAGTTTTATACCCATTCTTGAGAAATCAAAAGAGAAACAATAACATTTCAAGAACCTATCCAGGATTTAGATCTTATAGATGGGATAAACACTTAAGAGCAAAGGATTACCAAGAAATTGAACAAGAAGAAAAGAAAGGAGGGAGTTGAAAATCTTCAACTGGTTGAAGATCAAGATCTTAATTTGTACTGAGTAAGGTATTCTAAACATGATTTAAGAATATATATATATATATATATATATATATATATATATATATATATATATAATATATATATATATATATATATATCATTTTTAAATTCGATAAAGAATTGATGCTTTAATATTGAATCATAGGTTAGGGTTCTTAGACATAAATTGAGGAAAAAGTATTTATTGTTGAGATTAAGTTAATTTATGTGTGTGGTATGTAGTTTATGAAAGTATTGTGTGAAGGGGAGGGGGAGACAACTCTGGACAGACTTGTCTCCTGACTTCCGGTGAGATTTTGAATAGAAGGATGAGGGAATTAGGATTGGATTCCTCATAAAAAATTATAGATTTGAATGTTAGCTAACCAAGGAAACTGGTTTGCTCAATTTGGAGATGTAGAACTCCAGTTATGGGTTACCAACTAAAACTGAGTCATGACTGATTATGTAGGGTAGCAGGACTGATTAGTTGATGAGCAATTTTGACCATCTTAGAGGCAGAACTAGGTTCTCCTTCCTTAGAGAACCAGTAGCCTCGTGTCTTAGCTTTCTAACGAAATAAATCTCACTTAAAATGGAGTTTTAGAACCTTAGATATAGTTAAAAACCTGATGAGTGTTCAGACAATAACAGTTCAAAGTTAGACAGTGACAGTTGGAAATTGGACAGTGACAGTTCAAAGTTAGACAATGACAGTTGGAAATTGGACATTGACATTTCAAAGTTAGACAGTGACAGTTGGAAATTGGACAGTGACAGGTCAAAATTAGACAGTGACAGTTGGAAATTGGACAATAACAATAGACTTTCGAGTAAATACTATAAATAAAAATATAAAAGAATTGAGTCATACAAACACTTATACGTTGAGATACTTGTTGTAACATATTTTTGGATCCCCAAATAAATGAAATAAAATAAATAGCCAAAGGAGGTTAGAAAAATAACAGGAGGCAGAAGCGCTCAGCAAATGGTCAGAAAAATCGGTCAAGGAGATTAAAAATACAAAGATGGATTTTTGACAGTTTATTCTTGAAGGATGAGAGCCATGTTGAGAAGGAAATTTGAATTTTTTGGAGAAAAGCCCAAATTTGGAAGTTTATGGACTTAATTGGATTTTTATTTGAATTTTATAGAGGATTTGATTGCAAGAAAATTGATTTTTAAGTCAATTTGGGCTTTAATTAGAAGAAATTTAAGTTCTGGGGCCAAAATATATTTTTTAGGAAATTTATTGGGTCAAATCAGGGGCTTAATTGCATAAATATTGAAGTTTAATGGCCAATTAGGGGTTTAATTGTGAAAATCCGAAACCAGGGACCAATTTGGAAAATGTGCCTTAAATTACTGTTCACTTTCTTCCTCAAAAAGCTGCCTGAGTGGCTGCTTTCCAGGCGCGTTTTCCGGCTCGTGTGGCCTCCAAATCCGACACAACATACACCAACATGTCCACATGCAACCCCTTTTATCCCGGAGAATGATCAGGTCGGGTCGAAAAAGTCATAAACGGCTCCGGTGAGTGGCTCAAAGTGGCCACCTCGGGCAGTTCACAGCCTGGAGCTGCCAAATTTGGCAGCTCGAGGTGCACACTTTGAGCCAACGGTTGAGATGCTTCCCAACTGAATCAAGGGCTGAAATTTTTCCCCAACGTAGACAAGATTGCCCTCTTCCACAGCCTATAAATAGAGTCGGATTTGATGATCTGAGGGTTGAAAAATTCAGGTCCAAAGTCAGCCAAAAACCAGCATTTTCGCCCAATTTCTGCAGATTTTTTCTTCTTCTTCTTTCTTCCTCTGCAACAGGAAACCGACGCCGTCTTCCTCCAACTCCACCGCTGCAACCACCGGCTGAACCACCTCATCGCAGCAGCCACAACCTCTTCGGCCAAGTGAGCCCCTCTTCCTTTCCTCCTCCTTCCTTTTCCTTTCCTCCTTTTTCTTCTTCTTCTTCCTCCTTTTCTTCTTCTTCCTCCCTGTCTACTGTTCACTGCGTGAACAGTAGGCGTGAAATATAATTCACGTCCTACTGTTCACGCAGGACGTGAATTATATATATATGTGTGTGTGTGTATTATTATATTATATATTATAATATATTATATTATATATGTATATATATATGTATATTTTTTTCTTTAAAAAAATATATTTTTGAAAAATCTTAAAAAATATTGTTGATTTTTCTGCATGTTTTTGTCAAAGTGGTTTAATGTTGGTTTGTATTTTTATACCGTAAAGATACAAAACCAGTGTTAAAAAATACCCGGTTTTCGTCAAAATATCAAAGATTTTCAGAATAAAAAATGTTTTTGCTTTCAAAAAAATTCTAAAAAGTCCCTAAAAATGTTGTTGATTTTTCTGCATATTTTTATCAAAGTGGATTAATATTGGGTTGTATTTTTATACCGTAAGAATACAAACCCAGTATTAAAATACCCGATTTTTGTTAAAGCATCAAAAAATAAATATTTTCCAAAAAAAGGTTTTGTTTTCATGCATACGGCCTAGTCTCTCCAATATATATATATATATATAAATATTATAACATCATATTTTCACACAACAAAGAAAATTTTCAAAACAATATATGTATTAGCATGCATTTTGGCTTTAATAACCAGTTTATTTAAGCCATGAGAACTAGGCCAATATTTCAAAAATTCAAAAAATCTTTTTTTTTTTGTTTTCTTTTAGTATTTGGGATTATGAATTTATACGTAAAACGTATTCCTAAATATTATTAATGAAATTTTGGTATGGACGTTAGAACGGTTAGGATTTTACCCGATAAGATAAAACCTTTCTTACCGAGGAGGATTTTTTCTTGAACCATAGACAGACCAACAACTAGGAAAACACGAAAATACCTTAGTTTTTTATCAGACAATAAAACAATGCAGCTTACCTTAGGTAGGGCGTATTTGGGGTGCTAATACCTTCCCTTTACGCAACCAGTCCCCGTACCCGATCTCTGAGACCAGTTAGGGTTCCTAGTGACCAAAATACTAGGTGGCGACTCCCATTCCATTTTCTACCAATAAAAGACAATATTTTTGTTGTATCCCCATAGATATAGATAGATTTACATTATAGATTAAGAAAATGGAAAAACACATGTATGATTTTCGCCGCGACGCCGCACACGTGCGACAGAATGGCGACTCCACTGGGGACCTTGTAGACTAAGCTTTGTTTTTGTCTGATTTGTTTGTGTTTTCATGTGTTTGTTTTTAATATGCCTTTCCATTTATTTGCATATTTGTTTTTATTTTACGCGTATTATTTATGCATTGTATAAAATTATCTCATGCATCACTTGCTTTTATTTTGAAAAGCACACACAAGCTTTAAGTTAAGTGGGGAATTAGCGATTTACCCTAAGACTATCGGTCAGGGTTTAAATGCGTGAAACACCCAACTCATATCCGAGTGCCTGCTTGGTAATGGCGGACATACGTGTCTTAGCTATTCCTTGCAACACCCCCATACTGTCTTTATGAAGAACGTCACTGGGCAGATATGAGAACCTTCAAGACTAGATAGAAAAAAACTACCCACTCTCACTTGATAAATAGAGTTTGTCCTTAGGTTATGTATCTTTGTTTGCAATGTTATACTCATCACATATCACTTGTGCATCACATTTTCATCACGCATTTTATCATATGCATTACAGATCGTGAAACATAGGTCCCACACCCAGAGTCCATCAAACCCGTTTAAGATCAAGAATGGAGAATGAAGAGAGGGCCATCCTAGAATCCCGCTACCAAAGTGAATTGGAAGCCGTAAGGAATGAAGTGTCTCGAATGACCAATCTACTTGAGCAACTTTTAAGAACCAAGAACGGGGAGGGAACATCTACCCAACCACCTATAGGAGCACCGTCAGTTCATGTCCCGGGGGTATCTCAGAACTTGGGGGCAGATTCAGTGACGGGGCAGCACTTTGCACCTGCCATTCTCGTTCAGCCCCCTCAAGCTCACATCACTGTAGATTTGACAGCAGATGGGCCTTCCGATAATAGGTCCACTGGATTTATGAACGATGACAAGATATCAGCCTTGGAAGAAAGGTTAAGAGCAGTCGAGGGAAATGACTGGTTTAACCCCATGCGAGCGTCTGAAATATGCTTGGTACCAAACATCATGATACCAAAAGATTTTAGGATACCGGAGTTTATAAAGTACACTGGGTTGGAATGCCCAAACACTCACCTTCGATCTTATTGCAATAAGATGGCTGAGGTGATTCATGACGATAAGTTACTGATCTACTTTTTCCAAGACAGTCTATCGGGGTCGGCGCTAAGTTGGTACATGAGGCTGGATAATGCCAAGATCAAGAAATGGAAGGATTTAGTTGAGGCTTTCCTTAAGCAATACAAGTTCAATTTGGAAATTGCTCCAGATCGAACGAGCCTTATGTCAATGGAAAAGAGAAGCCAAGAATCAGTAAGGGCTTATGCGCAAAGGTGGAGGGACGAGGCCATGCATGTGCAACCCCCTTTGATAGAAACGGAGATGGTGACTTTGTTCGCCAACACATTCAAGGCACCCTACTATGAGCATTTAATGGGTAGCTCATCTCAACATTTTTATGATGCTGTACGCATAGCGGAAAGAATAGAGCAAGGGATTAAAGCTGGACGCATAATTGAGCCATTGGAGACAAAGGGTTTTTTTCGAAAGAAAATTGAAAGGTCCCGTTAACAACTTCGAAGGTGGGTCCAATGACAAGATAACGGATTCATATAACCCACAAATACCTACCTCTCATGTGGCCCACATAAACTTTAACAAACCTTTTTCCCCTAATCGAACAAATGGTCAGTCAAACACCCAAAACAACCACCAAAGACCAAACACAAGATACATTTCAGAACAACTACCGCCATTACCCATGCCTCTGAAGGACATATATGGCAAACTACTGAGCATTGGAAAAATAGCTCCTATCCCTACATTACCACTACAACCACCATTCCCCATCTGGTATAAGCCCGAGTTGACTTGCGAGTACCATGCTGGTATTCCCGGGCATTGTCTTGAAACGTGCTATGGTTTCAAGAACAAGTTGTTGAAGCTCATCAAGATAAGATGGGTGTCATTTGAAGACACACCCAATATCAGTTCAAATCCATTGCCTGGTCATGACAAAAGTGATAGAGGATAAAGGGTTGGAAAACCTTGGTCAAGAATCATCAATAATGAAGAAGGCAAGATTGAAGGAGAAGACAAGGAAACACAAGTGGGGAAGGAAGATGAAGCATTGCCTCGGTTGACTTTCCACACACTAGAAGAAGTTTCAGAACGGGTTGACCCAAGAACTTCTCGTAGTTTTCAAAATGTAAAACAACTTTATTTGCCTTAGCATGTTTTTGTCATTTGCTTTTGTCATTGCTTTTATTTTCTCTAATGGGCAATCAGGGCTCATGTTGTGAGCCAGATTTTGTGTTTGTCTTTGAGCCTACCTTTTCTTTAAATAAATGATGAGATTATGCACTTTTTGAACAAGTTTGAGTGGTTACAAATAAAGTATCATAAAAGGGTTTAATATGAAATTTAAGAAAAGCTACCCTTGAAATACAACCTCACCTCTGGATAACATAATGAATTGATACATCACCTGTAAATTTTCTTTCAAGATAAAAATAGAGTTTATCAATCTAACAATGTGCATTTTTTTTTTTAAAAAAAAAAAATTATTGTCCTTTCACTCTCTAAAGAGTTTTTTGTTGGTGGTTTTGTTTTGAGTTGAAATGAATTTCTTCTCTATATAAAAGCCCAGACTAGGATCGCACCCCTACACTGGGGGCAAGACGAGATGTTTTATGAAAAGTTTTACGAAAGCCTATAGATTTGAAAACCAAGCTAAAGCATTTGACAAAAGCATGACAAAGAGGCAAATACAAGTCATACATTTTGAGAAAAGGACTACTTGAAGAAAGTCAAAGACTTCTTCTCCAAGAATATGATAGGCAACACGAGAGATAAATCCAGCATACGACTTCAAAAGCAAGTTAATGTTAAGAGGGAGTCTCATGAATTAGAAGAAGAGGCTGGGACCTATGTTTCAAAACCAGGTACGAATGCATGCATTGCATCTAATCATAAATCATTGCATGTATGTTTTTTGGATCGTTACAGGAGGAGATCTTAGCGCATTCCAACAAGATTATGGACGAAGAAAGAATCATTGAGTTGATTCTAGAACAACAAGAAGAGAAGATAATGGTTTTCAAACCCTGCCAGCAAGAAGAACGACATCGATAGCATTCGGTAAAAAAGGAATCACCAAATGGGATTCCAAGTTGTTGAGATCGACAGAAGGGATCTCGTATTTCGATGGAGGTCGCTAGAAGGGACCTCAAATTTCAGCTTTTGTATAAAAGGAATCGCCAGATGTGATTCCAAGTTGTTGAGATCGCCATAAGGGATCTTGTATTTCGATGGAGGTCGCCAGAAGGGACCTCATATTTCAGCTTTAAATAAAAGGAATCACCAGATGGGATTCCAAGTTGTTTGAGATCGCCAGAAGGGGTCTCGTTTTCGATATTCATCAATGGAGGTCGCCAGAAGGGACCTCAAATTTTAGCTTTGGTATAAAAGGAATCGCCAGATGGGATTCCAAGTTGTTTGGCTAAAAGAGATCGCCAGAAGGGATATCATATTTCGATGAAGGTCGCTCGAAGGGACCTAATATTTCAGCTTTGAATAAAAGGAATCGCCAGATGGGATTCCAAGTTATTTGAGATCGCCAGAAGGGATCTCGTACTTCGACATTCATCAAGGAAGGTCGCCAGAAGGGACCTCATATTGAAACCATTTCTTAGAAAAGCATGGAGTTTACTAAGAATTCTTCCCCCTGGGTAGGTTACCCATACAATGAGACCATTATTTTTCCTGGGTAGGTCACCCATACAATGAGACCATCATTTTTCTTGGGTAGGTCACCCATACAATGAGACCATCATTTTTTTCGTGGGTAGGTCACCCATACAATGAGACCATCATTTTTCCTGGGTAGGTCACCCATACAATGAGACCATCATTTTTCCTGGGTAGGTCACCCATACAATGAGACCATCATTTTTTTCTTGGGTAGGTCACCCATACAATGAGACCATCATTTTTCTTGGGTAGGTCACCCATACAATGAGACCATCATTTTTCCTGGGTAGGTCACCCATACAATGAGACCATCATTTTTTCTTGGGTAGGTCACCCATACAATGAGACCATCATTTTTCTTGGGTAGGTCACCCATACAATGAGACCATTATTTTTCTTTTTTTACCTGGGTAGGTCACCCATAACAATGAGGCCATTCTTCCCCCTGGGTAGGTCACCCATAATAATGAGACCACTCTTTCCCTTTTCCACTCGGGCAGGTCACCCATAATAATGAGACCACACACGTATTTTTGTATTTGGTTATGGGTAAAGGAATCGTCAGATGAGATTTCAAGTTGATTGCGATCGCCAGAAGGGATCTCACATTTCGATATTGGTCAAAGGAGGTCGCCAGAAGGGACTTCATATTTTAGCCTTGGTTAAGAAGAATCGCCAGAGGGGATTCCAAGTTTTTGGGGTTAAAGGAGATCGCCAGAAGGGGTCTCGAGATGACTAAATTTTGATTATAGTTTTGGGTTGAGGAGGATTGCTGTAAAGACAAAGTTTCAGAGCAATCGAGCTCCGGCCAGATCAGTTTCAGGAGCTCAGTTTTGGTTTATCTTTATAAAACTTACTGCGCAAAACCTCTGCTCCGTAAGCTTTATAAAGAGGGGGCATCTGTTGTAACATATTTTTGGATCCCCAAATAAATGAAATAAAATAAATAGCCAAAGGAGGTTAGAAAAATAACAGGAGGCAGAAGCGCTCAGCAAATGGTCAGAAAAATCAGTCAAGGAGATTAAAAATACAAAGATGGATTTTTGACAGTTTATTCTTGAAGGATGAGAGCCATGTTGAGAAGGAAATTTGAATTTTTTGGAGAAAAGCCCAAATTTGGAAGTTTATGGACTTAATTGGATTTTTATTTGAATTTATAGAGGATTTGATTGCAAGAAAATTGATTTTTAAGTCAATTTGGGCTTTAATTAGAAGAAATTTAAGTTCTGGGGCCAAAATATATTTTTTAGGAATTTATTGGGTCAAATCAGGGGCTTAATTGCATAAATATTGAAGTTTAATGGCCAATTAGGGGTTTAATTGTGAAAATCCGAAACCAGGGACCAATTTGGAAAATGTGCCTTAAATTACTGTTCACTTTCTTCCTCAAAAAGCTGCCTGAGTGGCTGCTTTCCAGGCGCGTTTTCCGGCTCGTGTGGCCTCCAAATCCGACACAACATACACCAACATGTCCACATGCAACCCCTTTATCCCGGAGAATGATCAGGTCGGGTCGAAAAAGTCATAAACGGCTCCGGTGAGTGGCTCAAAGTGGCCACCTCGGGCAGTTCACAGCCTGGAGCTGCCAAATTTGGCAGCTCGAGGTGCACACTTTGAGCCAACGGTTGAGATGCTTCCCAACTGAATCAAGGGCTGAAATTTTTCCCCAACGTAGACAAGATTGCCCTCTTCCACAGCCTATAAATAGAGTCGGATTTGATGATCTGAGGGTTGAAAAATTCAGGTCCAAAGTCAGCCAAAAACCAGCATTTTCGCCCAATTTCTGCAGATTTTTCTTCTTCTTCTTTCTTCCTCTGCAACAGGAAACCGACGCCGTCTTCCTCCAACTCCACCGCTGCAACCACCGGCTGAACCACCTCATCGCAGCAGCCACAACCTCTTCGGCCAAGTGAGCCCCTCTTCCTTTCCTCCTCCTTCCTTTTCCTTTCCTCCTTTTTCTTCTTCTTCTTCCTCCTTTTCTTCTTCTTCCTCCCTGTCTACTGTTCACTGCGTGAACAGTAGGCGTGAAATATAATTCACGTCCTACTGTTCACGCAGGACGTGAATTATATATATATGTGTGTGTGTGTATTATTATATTATATATTATAATATATTATATTATATATGTATATATATATGTATATTTTTTCTTTAAAAAAATATATTTTGAAAAATCTTAAAAAAATATTGTTGATTTTTCTGCATGTTTTTGTCAAAGTGGTTTAATGTTGGTTTTGTATTTTTATACCGTAAAGATACAAAACCAGTGTTAAAAATACCCGGTTTTCGTCAAAATATCAAAGATTTTCAGAATAAAAAATGTTTTTGCTTTCAAAAAAATTCTAAAAAGTCCCTAAAAATGTTGTTGATTTTTCTGCATATTTTTATCAAAGTGGATTAATATTGGGTTGTATTTTTATACCGTAAGAATACAAACCCAGTATTAAAATACCCGATTTTTTGTTAAAGCATCAAAAAATAAATATTTTCCAAAAAAAGGTTTTGTTTTCATGCATACGGCCTAGTCTCTCCAATATAATATATATATATATAAATATTATAACATCATATTTTCACACAACAAAGAAAATTTTCAAAACAATATATGTATTAGCATGCATTTTGGCTTTAATAACCAGTTTATTTAAGCCATGAGAACTAGGCCAATATTTCAAAAATTCAAAAAATCTTTTTTTTTTGTTTTCTTTTAGTATTTGGGATTATGAATTTATACGTAAAACGTATTCCTAAATATTATTAATGAAATTTTGGTATGGACGTTAGAACGGTTAGGATTTTACCCGATAAGATAAAACCTTTCTTACCGAGGAGGATTTTTCTTGAACCATAGACAGACCAACAACTAGGAAAACACGAAAATACCTTAGTTTTTATCAGACAATAAAACAATGCAGCTTACCTTAGGTAGGGCGTATTTGGGGTGCTAATACCTTCCCTTTACGCAACCAGTCCCCGTACCCGATCTCTGAGACCAGTTAGGGTTCCTAGTGACCAAAATACTAGGTGGCGACTCCCATTCCATTTTCTACCAATAAAAGACAATATTTTTGTTGTATCCCCATAGATATAGATAGATTTACATTATAGATTAAGAAAATGGAAAAACACATGTATGATTTTCGCCGCGACGCCGCACACGTGCGACAATACTAACTCTGAAAATATATATGAGATATGTATGTATGTTATTATAAGGAAATGAACATGCATAGAAAGTAATATATGAATAATGGATGAATATGAATTCTCTATAATATCGGCCTGAAGGAATTATAACAAAAAAAAAAAACTTCCTTGTGATTCAGGAGGAGCAACCAGGATTGGATCTTCTGTTAGGGGAGGTTGCGAGACAGGCAAAACAGGTGCGTGATTTTCCTCCTAATTGCATTGATATAATTTAAAATTTGTCTGGTGTACGCAATTACAGTAAATGTCATGTTCAATGTAAATAAAATCTAGCGTAAATACAAGATTAGTTTCGGCTAATGGCATCCGTGATAGGATTGCCGGGATGTGAATTATAAGATTAGCTTCGGCTAATGACATCTGTGATAGGATTGCCGGGAAATGAATTACAAGATTAGACTTTGCAAGGTCACCCAGTGTATGCAAGTAAATAAGATTATTCAACTGAGAATATATAAATAAATGTTAATTGGGTTTAAAAGATTTACCAATAAAATATAAGTTGTTAGAATTTTCATGGATTCGATAAAAACTTAATACTTAGTTCGTATTCATTACATGAGCATACATATATTCTTTATCAATATAATGGTATGTTTATTTATGTAACAGGTCCATCAAACATTTAGGAAGATCATTAGTTTAGGACTCTACTTTATGAAGCTTATGTAAATATTTAACTTAAACAAAAAGGAATTAACGTGTTATGTAGTATACTTTTGTGTAAACCTTGATGTATTTATAAAAGTTCAGCTTAGCATTTAGTATTTTAGTTATCTTGTAATTAACCCTTTTGAAACATTTAGGGACACTTGCTATGTTGTAAATACTTTCTTTGCATGTTAGTATTCCTTTTCTTTTAAATTTTATGATATGATGTTTGGACTATGTTCATATTGATCTTACTCGTAAGATATATATATTGTGTGGAATTATGAGGTTTGATATAAGGTCCGGAATTATGGGACCTTGTGATGGTGGGTTGATTGAGTAAACTGATAGTAGTCGATAACTTGGGATGTCTTAAATGCAAACAAAACTCTGCAGAATTTTTGAAAAAAAAAATTACCCTCAAATAAAGAGGATATGTTGGAACTTTTTACATTGATCGAGTCGTACAGTTGGACTGTTACACAGTAAGTGGGGACCTGACCATAGGTGTGGAGGACCTAAGATATTCTTGATAGAGGAATTAGAGGATGAGATGGAGGAGAAAAATTTTGTTCTTGAGTTCTAATTGATTTAGGGGACCCTCAAGAAGAAGGCAATGGGGGAATCGGCATATCCCTTCATGTAATCATTAGGAGTCCCAATCCTAAAACTATGAGGGTGGTAGTTAAGTTGAGTGGCCATAATTTTATGGCGTTAATTAACACAGGAAGTACACATAATTTCATACATCCAAGGGTAGCAAGAAGAGTAAGGATAAAGGTTTTAAAACACAAGCCTATTAGGGTGAACATTGTAGATGGTTCCAAGCTATGGAGTGAAGGAAGCTGCTCAGATATCAAATTGATGATTCAAGGAGATCAGTTTGTCACCCGGGCCTATGTCATTCAGTTGAGAGGATGCAATATGGTGTTAGGAATCCAGTGGCTCAAAAGTTTAGGGCCTATTCTTTAGGATTTTTCAGCTTTAAAAATGGAATTCCAAAAAGAGGGGAAGAGGGTCCTGATTTGTGGAATGGGAGTGGAGAAATCAGAAGTAAACTACAGCCCAACCTTTTTACAAGAATTGAGAATAGTCGAAGAAAGACTGATTTTGCAAATTTAGGAGATGGGATCAGTCCAGAATGAAATTCCAGAACATATTAAGAATCTATTGCTAGAATTCATGGAAGTTTTTCAGGAGCCAAAAGGAATTCCACCTAGCAAATCACATGATCTCTCTATAGTGTTGGAGGAAGGTACCTCCCCAATAAATATACGTCCTTACAGGTACCTCTATTACCAAAAATCTAAGATAGAAAAACTAATTAAGGAGTTGTTGGTAATGGGTACCTTAAAACCTAGCCAAAGTCCCTTTTCATCGCCAGTTCTACTAGTTAGGAAGGTTGATGGGTCATGGAGAATGTGTATTGACTATCGTGCCCTCAACAAGAAAATTATGAAAGACAAGTTTCCCATACCAGTTGTGGAAGAATTACTAGATGAACTACATGGTTCTCAAAATTTTTCCAAGTTAGACCTTCAATTAGGCTTCCACTAGATCAGAATGAAGGAAGAAGATGTCCCCAAAGCAGCCTTTAGAAATCATAAAGGGCACTATGAATTTTTGGTGATGCCTTTCAACCTCACAAATGCCCCTTCCACTTTCAAGGTTTGGTGAATGATATTTTTTGACCCTATCTCAAAATTTTTTTGCTGGTTTTCTTCGATGACATTCTAGTTTACAACCATAATGTGGAAAAGCATGAGAGACACCTAAGGATGGTATTTAAGACTCTGGTACGACATAAGTTATTTGCCAAATGGTCCAAATGTAAATTTACAAGCAGTGAAATCGAATATTTGGGGCATATCGTAACAGGTCAGCGAGTGCATGTTGACCCCAACAAAGTAGAGTCAATGATCAAGTGGCCTAAACCAAACACACTCAAATCACTAAAGGGATTTTTAGGGTTATCAGGCTACTACCACAGATTCATCAGAGGTTATGGGATGATTACAGGTCCATTGACTAGACTACTGAAAAAGGGGGATTTTAAATGGGATTCAGAAGTAGACCAAACCTTTGAACAATTAAAAAAGGCTGTATCAACCTCCCATCCTAGCACTACCAAATTTCAACCAAAGTTTTGTAGTAGAGTGTGATGCCTCAGGTATAAGACTTGGTGTTGTGCTAATGCAAGGGGGCCGACCCATTTCTTATCTCAACAAGAGTCTAAAGGGGAAGGAACTATCACTATCCACTTAAGAGAAGGAATTCTTAGCACTAGTCACTGTTGTTTAGAAGTGGAGGCCTTACTTATTGGGCCAAGCCTTTAAGGTTAAGACGGATCAATGGAGCCTCAAGTATTTATTGGAGAAGTGGGTTGAAACACCCACACAACATAAATGGTTATCCAATTTGATTGGATATGACTTTGTGGTCGAGTTTCGAGCAGGAAGGAAAAACCTAGCAACTGATGCACTCTCTAGACAGGAGGATACTATAGAAAAAGGTACACTATAGGTTATCTCTACCCCAATTGTTAATTAGGCTGATCAATTAAAAGATAGTTATAAAACTGATTCGGAAATTCAAACTATCATGTAACAACTAGACCAAGAAACCTTAGGTTCCTTGAAATGTCATCTTAGGGGAGGGATACTATACTACAAACACAGAGTCTATATAAGTCAATCCATTCGTATAAAAAATGACATACTGAATTATATTTATGACAGTCCATCCTCAAGGCACACAGGTTTTGAGAGATTTCTTTTGGGTAAGGGTGAAATCAGATATACAAACCTATATAAAACACTGTGAAGTCTGTCAGAGAGCAAAAGGAGAAAACACAAAACCCTCCAAGCTCTTACAACCCTTACCTATACCCACTAGACCATGGTCATCCATATCTATGGATTTTATAGAGGGGCTACCAAAATCTAATCAATACTCAGTAATTATGATAGTTGTGGATAGGTTTACCAAATATGCCCATTTTATTCCTGTATCCCACCCCTACAGTGCGACAAAAATCGCCAACCTGTTCTCACAGAATGTAAGGAAGCTGCATGGACTCCTAAACAACATAGTTTCAGATTGGGATCCTACCTTCACTAGCAAGTTTTGGGGAGAATTATTCCAAATTCAAGGGGTTAAACTGCTGATGTCAACAACATACCACCCCCAAACTAACGGGCAGATAGAGGCAACCAACAAAACATTGGAAGGTTATTTGAGATGCTATGTAGGTGATAAACCGAAGTATTGGTCTAATTGGCTGACAATGAGAGAATATTGCTACAATACCAGATACCACACATCCCTCAAATTTACCCCATTTGAAGCAACATACGGCTACCCGCCCCCAAGTCTCACATATTGCATTCCTAATTCAACAAAAAATCCCGCAGTAGAGGAGCATTTACAACACAGGACAAAACAAATTGCAGAAATCAAACACAACTTAGCTCAAGCTCAGGAGAGACAAAAGAAACAAGCAGATAAGGTAGAAAAAAAAAACCCATTTCAAAGAAGGGGAATAGGTTTACCTCTAGCTCCAGCCATACCGACAGTCTAGCATGCCAAGAAATAAAAATAGGAAGTTAGCATATAAATACTTCGGGTTGTTCAAAATCTTAAAAAAGGTGGGAGAAATGGCTTACCAGCTAGATCTTCCCAAGGAAGCCTGAATCCATAGCATGTTTCACTATTGAAGAAATGGGTTGGAAAAGGAACCAAAGCTACCCATTCCCGAAACCAAGCTGAAATCATAGCTAGAACCAGCACAAATACTTGACCAAAAAAGTCAAGTCTCAAGGAGGAAGACGAGGGAAGAAGTGTTGTTAAGATGGGAAGGACAGCCCAAAGAAGACACCATTTGGGTAAAAGAAGACGCCATTTGGGTTGAAGAAGAATGGTTAAAAGGTTCTTACCCTCACCTCGAGGGCAAGGTTTTTTAAGGGGGAGAAAGTTGTAACAGACCGGCAGCGCATAAAGGAGCAAGCTCTCAATTGAAGTCAAGGAAGAAATGAGGGAGGCGTGTTGGAGAAGACTTACATGCAGCAATGAGATAAGGTGAGCACGTGTATGATCAAGATTAGACAAGAATCACTTACATGAAGGGCTGAGATCATGAAGCTCCTACGGTTGACAGCTAGCAAGGGAGTAAGTTCAAAGGCAAAATGACACCATTGAGAGAGGAAAAAGAGTCCAAATACAAAACAGATGAATAAAAACAGCTGGCAAGCCTATCTGTTACTCTTAATTCTCAACTAACCGAGAATTACAATAAAAAGGGGAGGAGGGGTTGCAGAGAGGCATAAAATTGCTTTGAAGCAAATCTCATTCACCCAGGAGGCCCGAGCTACCTTGAAGCTGCCCGGAAACTTAGTTAGGGTTTATCAACATTGCATTGTTCTTTCAATTCAATTTCTTTAAAATATTTTATTTTAGTTGTTGTTTCAATTTCCCCGATTTTTACCTATACGATCAGGTTCAAGAAAAGTTATAATAAAAATTCCAGTATCTTTCCCTTAATTACCAAGACTAGTACAGATGACATTCCTAGTTTGAATCCCACCACTTGAATTTTCTAACCCATATGTAAGTGTGCAATTGATTAGGGACCTCGATTCGGCGGGCTCTTCCTAGTAGTTTAGCTCTTGAAAATAGCCATCACAGATAAACAAGTCGTGAGTAGTGTCCAGAAATATATATATATATATATATATATATATATATATATATATATATATATAGAGAGAGAGAGAGAGAGAGAGAGAGACACACACAAACACACACAAGCTCGTTAGCATACTTAATGTGAGCTTATATGAAGTATTTCAATATCTTAAGCTAGTGTAGAAGATGGATGATTGAGATTTAGATAGAAACAAGAAGTAGGTGACAGTATAAACACTATTTATTTTGCGTTTCAAAAATGTTTTTTAAAAAAAGAAAAAAATTTTATCTTTACTTCAAATTAATTTTTTTGGTGTTTCCAGATCGTTTTAATATGTTGATGTTAAAAATATATTTTTAAAAAATTTATTTTAAAAAACAACTGCTATTATAATAATAAAATACCTCAAACTTGGAACTTGATATGAGATGGCGTTGTGTGTTGAAAATAAATTTGTGACATGACAAAGGATGCTTCGTCGAAAGGATGCTATTCATTATCTTAGTAAGTGAAATAGACGACTTAAATATACAATCTTGATTTAATTAGCCAAAACTTCAAAAAGTCTAACCATAAGTACATTGATTTAATTAAGAAGTCAAGGTAACCGATAGTGAAATCAGAGACAAGGAAGATATTTGATCAGTAACATCAGACAAGCCAGGGGGAAAAATCATACAATTAACAAGAAAAATGAGAAAAAAACAATGCAAACGAATAAAAAAAATCAAAGCATGAAATTTCCTTGCAACAAAACTCAGTAAACCTCTCCTGTTTTTCAAAGCTTAAATTAATGGCTCGGCCCTCTCCTACCACTGTTCTGAGATCTTCATCTAGGCTTTAAGGATACCACATGTATAAATAAGAGAGAGTTCTTTCAAACTTAAACCACCAAACTGGAATCAGCTCAACCACAAGTAGAAAACAATATGATCAGGAAAAAGTACCCTTCAAAGCCTGCTCTCTCTTTCTTTTCCCTTCTTTTTTTGAAGATTTTCTTCTTTGAAATGGGAATGGCCAAGAACTCAACATCTATAATCCCAGTGAAAGTAGGTGTGGTTCTTGACTTGGACAATGACTTGGATGGCAAGATTGGGTTGAGTTGCATCAACATGTCTCTCTCAGACTTCTATGACACTCATGGTGATTACAAAACCAGGCTGGTCCTCATCACCAGGGACTCCAAGAACGATGTTGCTGGTGCAGCTGCTGCAGGTTCCCCCTCTCTCCCTCCTCTTTCTTGATTCTGTAGTCAGCTCGCTTCGGTTATAAATCATTGCTCAAACTATATATGTTTTATGTATGCACTAAGGTTAAAACCCTCCTCCCGTTAAATTTTATGAGAAACTTTAATCGTGAACTTTAATCGTGAACCTTAATCGTGAACCTTAATCGAGCTGTTTGAATAATACATCTCGATTATTATATATATATATATATATATATATATATATATATATATATATATATATAATGATATCGTGGGGAGCAAATCCATCACCTCCTCAGCCAACACCTAGAGATTTAATGCTTGTTATCTAATTAAGCCTTAGTTCACTATATATTGATTATGGACCAAGCTAATAAAATTATTATATATCATTATATTTGTCCACATCATTTTATTAATTGATGTATTGTTATTTATTTCATTTCATAATTATTATTATATTATTAAATCTGAAAAACATTAAAAGAAAACTAAAAGAGAAAGAGATTTTACTATACGCTTTCTCGCAAAATATTATTTAGTACAATAGTGTTTTTTTTCAATTTTAATTTTATCCTTCAACATTATGTTTATTGAAAATTAAATTTTATAATTTATTTTAATTTATTTTTTATAAGTTTATCTTAATTTTATAATTTGAACCTTGGATTTGATAGTTATTTCAGTTAACTCAAGTTTTTTTTCTCCTTTTCCTAATTGGTTTTTTTCTCCCTCTCTAAATTTCATCATTTAACATTGGGTTGATTGAAAATTAAATTTTGATGGTTTACTTTTTTATAAGGTTATTCTAGTCTCATGGCTCGAGTCATGGATTTGGTGGGTTAACCCAGTCTGATTCAAGTCGTTTTTTTATGTTTTTTTAATCAATTTTTGAGTTTCAATTCAATCATTTAATATTAGGATTATTGAGGATTGAGTTTCATAATTTTTTTCAATTTACTTTTTATGAGATTATTATAGTTTCATGATCCGGGCCACAGGTTTAACAAGTTAACATGTTTATAAGGATAGAGACGGACACACAAATAAATATGTTTCTATAATAATTTTATAATTTTAGAGTAAATTTTAGAGTTTTCAAAACATGAAGGACATGAAAACATATTTTTGTGTCCCCTATTTCTTTGTTTTTTTCTTTCTTAAAACAGTAACTAAAAGCTACCTAGCTATTGAATACTCCGTGTCAAAGAAGTCACTTGTTTAGCTTTTGCTTGGATAATAATTTTAGTATTTACTAATTCATTTAATAAATTATTTTGCTAATTGTTGTCAGCAGCAGAACTGTAACGAAGAAACTCTTAAATTTTTTATATTTATCTCAAATATTTTGATGTATGTGGAAAGCTAACAAGACAATAATAACACAAAAAATATAAAAGTTTTAATGAGTAAAAATAGTTGAAGACGTGAATCTTTAATTCACAGTTGTATTTCTAAAAAATAAATATATGCTGACCCTCTTTTAAATAGATCAGAAAATTATCTTATCTTTATTAGAAAACAACTTAAAGTCTAAAGGCATAAAAAAAATTAAAACAAAATAAATAAATAAATAAACTCATAGGAAAAATAACAAAACTAGTCTAAATAGCAATTTCTAAGCCTAATTATGGGAGATCAAATGGTCTAAAAAAAATAGTTTCATGTAGAAAAACTACTTATTACCCGGAGAAATTTGGGTTTGATCTAACTGCCAGATCTCTCATTATCATAGTTGTAAGCTATGGTCTGACATGACTAAAACTTATTTTGAATCTAGATCTATTCTAATAGTCTATAAAAGTATCTATTAGACCATCTATATTGGTCTCTTGGGGTTAGATCTTTATTTGTATAATTAGAACCTTCAATTTTCAATTTCTATACAAGCTCGGCTGCATCAGATATCCCAGATCACATCAATGAAAGGAGATGAGGTGTGCTGATTTTTAGGACGGGCAGGAGAACCTCAAATGCATAGTATAATCCATTCCTTGCTATATTAATGATATATCAGAAGTCTAATTTAATATGAAGTGCAATAAAGTCATAATTAAGTCTCTCTGATTGATCTTTACTGATGATTGAAAATAATTTATCTATACGAGTAATTGTTTTCTTAATCCTTTTACAAGTACAGCCCTGGACCTGATAAAAAATGTTGAAGTGCAAGCAATCATAGGCCCAACAACATCAATGCAAGCCAATTTTGTTATTGAACTTGGAGAAAAAGCTCAGGTGCCCATTATATCATTTTCTGCATCAAGTCCTTCTCTCACTTCCATCAGGAGTCCCTTCTTCTTCCGAGCTACCCAAAATGACTCAACTCAGGTGAATGCTATAAGTGCATTAGTTCAAGCCTTTGGATGGAGAGAAGCAGTACCCATCTACATTGACAATGAGTATGGACAGGGAGTGATACCTTATTTAACTGATGCTCTGCAAGCAGTTGATGCTCGTGTACCGTACCGGAGTGTCATGTCTCCATCAGCCACTGATGATCAAATTGTTTCAGAGCTTTACAAGTTGATGACAATGCAAACTAGAGTTTTCATTGTGCACATGTTTCCATCTCTTGGCGCTCGGGTTTTTGCCAAAGCAAAAGAGATTGGCATGGTGAGTGAAGGCTATGTTTGGATCATGACTGATGGTCTAACAGCTGAATTTTTTAGTTCACCAAATGCTTCTGTCACTAATACAATGCAAGGTGCATTGGGTGTGAAACCTTATGTGCCAAGAACAAAAGATCTCGAAACCTTTCGAATTCGGTGGAAAAGAAAATTCCAGCAAGATAATCCAGATATAGTTGATGCTGAGTTGAATATTTTTGGCTTATGGGCATATGATGCAGCAACAGCTTTGGCCTTGGCTGTTGAGAAAGCAGGAACTGCAAATTTAGGCTTCCAAAAGACAAACGTTTCTAGCAATTCATCCACAGATCTTGCAACTCTTGGGGTGTCTTTAAATGGTCCAAACCTCGTTCAAGCGTTATCAAACATTAGTTTCAAAGGTCTTACAGGAGATTACCTTTTCGATAATGGGCAGTTACAGTCATCAGCTTTCCAGATAATAAATGTGAATGGCAATGGGGGAAGAGAGATAGGATTCTGGACATCAACCAAAGGGATTGTCAAAACATTGAACTCAACAAATAATATGACTGTCATATGGCCGGGAGATACAACTTCTGTTCCCAGGGGCTGGGAGATTCCAACGAATGGGAAGAAGTTGAGAATAGGAGTGCCTGTGAAGCATGGTTTCAGTGAGTTTGTGAAAGTAACAATAGATCCTAGTTCTAACACCAAAACAGTCGCTGGATACAGCATAGATGTTTTTGATTCTGTTGTCAAAGCATTGCCTTATGCTTTGCCTTACGAGTACATCCCCTTTGCCAAGCCTGACGGCGAGCCAGCTGGAACTTACAATGATCTCATATATCAAGTGTACTTGAAGGTAAAACTTTCACCAACCTTTTCCTGTACTTGATCACATTCAGTTTTATATCTGAAACAAGATTTGGGTCAGATTCATGCATGCAAATCTAATTTTTATTGATATCTTTTTTCTTTTTCTTGCTATCAACAGAAATTTGATGCTGTAGTTGGAGATACAACTATTATTTTCAACAGATCCCAGTACGTTGATTTTACTTTGCCTTACACTGAAAGTGGTGTCTCCATGATCGTCCCTATTGTGGACAGCAACAGCAAAAATGCATGGGTTTTCTTGAGGCCTCTGACATGGGATCTCTGGGTGACAAGTTTTTGTTTCTTTATTTTCGTTGGATTTGTGATATGGGTTCTTGAACACAGAATCAATGAAGATTTTAGAGTGCCTGCGTCGCATCAAGCTGGCACTAGCTTCTGGTTTTCTTTCTCAACCATGGTTTTTGCACAAAGTAATTTTCCTTTCCCTTTCCCTTTCGCTTTTGAATTTTTCTTCTTTCGTTTAACAAGCTGGCACTAGTGTCTCAAACACCAAATTGACTTCATCTTTATTATTTTCAACGATGATTGCAGGGGAGACAGTTGTTAGCAACTTGTCTAGAGCAGTGGTAATCATATGGTGTTTTGTTGTGCTGATTCTCACACAAAGCTACACAGCCAGTCTAGCTAGTTTACTTACAGTCCAGCAGCTGCGGCCTACAGTTACTGATGTAAACGAGCTCATTAAGAAGGGGGAGTATGTAGGCTACCGGGAGGGTTCCTTTGTTCAGGGAATCCTATTAGACTTGGGTTTCGCCGAGTCCAAGCTCATTGTGTATAGTACCACAGAACAATGGGGTGACCTTTTATCAAAAGGAAGTGGAAATGGTGGTATTGCTGCTGCTTTTGATGAAGTACCATATACGAGGCTCTTTCTGTCGAAGTATTGCTCTAAATATGCCATGATTGATCCTACATTTAAAACAGACGGTTTCGGATTTGTAAGTACATTCACCCCTCTCAATTTCTCTTTATGTATTGTAAGTGCAAAGTTTGTCAACCCTGATAAAGACTGGCTTTCTGCTTTGTGTTGTGATTTTCAGGCCTTCCCTAAAGGTTCTCCTCTGGTACCAGATGTATCAAGGGCAGTTCTATACATAACAGAGGGAGATAAAATGAAGGAAATCGAGAAAGCTCGGTTTGGAAAACAAAGCAATTGCCCAGATTCCAGCACCTCGGTTACATCTAACAGCCTTAGTCTCAAGAGTTTCTGGGGCTTATTTTTAATTGCTGGAGTAGCATCCCTCTTAGCTCTCATTATATTCATCGTCATGTTTGTCTACAAGGAAAGGAAAGTGTTGAGGCCTCTAAATTCCACAGTTTCCATAAGGAGAAAAGTCAGCAATTTCTTCAGGATCTTTATTCAGAGGGACTTAAAATCCCATACTTCCAGAAAAAGTGGGCTGAATGACAGCGAGGGCACTAGTCTGCCTAGTATGGGTGAGCCGAGCCCATCGGCCTATTCAGTTCAAACTACTTCTTTCCCTGGAGATGGAGATCTGTCTTCTACAAAGTCTGTTGATTCCAGTCCAGATTGTCAAACATCTCAAGAGGTAGTAATAAATATTGATCAACTTACAAACCCAAATCAAGATAGACGGGTTTCTTTTGAAGTAGAACATGATCAATATTGACTTTCAGATGATACCATTGACAGTTTGACACTGGGAAACTTATAGACCTGTAGATGTAGTTGTAGCATTGTAATATAATTGTAGGACATCAGAGGCCTGGCAATTCATGGGAAAGTCGAAAGGAACGTGGAGGAGGCAATACTATAGAATACATATTACTCTGTTTGATTTCCTCGTTTGTGACACTCGAACTTCAACTTGTAAATATTGAATTACTATATATAACATATTTATAGCTAGGTAGGATTAAACTGAGTTTCAGAATTAGTAAATTTTATCACAAATTATAGATTTCTTCAGCAATTTCCCAAGATACTTTGGAAATGCAAGCAGTTGCATACCTTGTTTGCGGCCAAATAAATTCTACAGACTTTCCAGAGAAATTATATTGTGAAAACGAAAACAAAAGCATTATCCAAAATTAAGTTACCATGTTTTAAAGAAACCCCCCTCATATTTCCAACCATCTTCATGTTTTTGTCAGGATTTTTATTAAATTGTTTGGAAACAAATTAGAGGATGAAGAAAAGGTACCCTTCAAAGCATGTTCTGATATTCTTGTTCCTTTCTTTAAGGATATTGTTCATAGAAATGGGGTTGGCCCAAAACTCAACAGCATATGTTGGACTTGGAATGTTTTGATGTCAATATTGCTTTGAGTTGCATTATAATGTCCCTCTCAGACTTCTATATGCCACTCATGGTGACTACAAAACCAGGCTGGTCCTCACCACTAGGGACTCCAAGAGAGATGTTGTCGGAGCAGCTGCCGCAGGTCCTTCTCTACCTCTCCATTTTTTCTGGTGTCCCTTTTCTTATACCTTTAGCTGTTAGTCATTGTCTTGATGGCATGTACCTTATTTTCATTTTAAAAAAACAAAAAACAAAATAAAAAAAAATAAAAGGATACCAAACAGCCCCTTACATTATTATAGAATCCAGAGAATTGGGTTGAGGAGGCTGGGATTTGGTGCTTTTAATTTTTCAAATCTTCAAATATTCCACTTATCAATCAACTTATTTTGTATTAAAATGCATTTACTCAAAAGGTCCATGAATAGAGAGGTCAAGAAAAAGATTACCCGTTATAAAAACTCAACAAAGGTCAAAACTTGTGGAAAAAAGAGTTGGCAATTAGATGTTTAGACCTAGCTCTTTTAGGCCCCGTAATGTACCAGGTCCAAAAGCATGTGGATTTGGCAAAATACCAAATTTATTTTTTTAGGCTCAGCCATGATCCAGGTTCAAGTGCTTGTAAATCTGGTAAGATGCCAGACCTAACTTCCATGTATTCGGTTATATACCAAGCCCAAATGCTTGTGAGTTTTATAAGATGTAATACCTAACTTTCTTGCGCTTAGTTACGCGCTAGACCCAGGTGCTTTTAAACCTAGAAGGATGTTAGACTCAATATCCTTGGGTCTAGGATCGTCCAAGACCTAAACGTACACTAGGGGAACTTAGGTTCATCATCTCCCTATGCTCTAACTTTGTAAAATTCCTCTAAGAGTTGGCTATGTGTCAATCAACATTAATACTGATTATAAGAATTGATCCCATCATCATTAATGTTGTGTATGAAATAACATAAAATTACCTTTTATAGACACGTGGTACTCTCCTCAACATTAATTCTATATAAGAAGACACTTACATTAACATAATGTTGATGTAAGAGACTCCCACCCTACTTGGATGTGAAAAAGAAAGACTTTCAAACTCTAAAAAAAAAATCAAGGTACAATAGTTATAAATATTTATAACTTACTCCCATGCAAGGGATTTACAATCTTCATTCTCTTACAATTTATTCTCAATATTTATCATACATGAGCTAATAACAAATATTTTTATTTTTAAAATTTAATACTCATTTACTATAACTTCTTACTGTAAAATTCTTGACTTAATTATTGAAGGATTTTAAAATCCCACTATCATGAACTATTTTGCTGGAATCAAGGCCTCTCTCACCAATCTTATGGGCCATCAGTTATGAAGAATAGAAAATTAACATTAATATATGATCCTTCATTGTCCAAACGTTCAAAAACTCAGGTTACTTACTAGATTCTAGAGCATCATCACCAACCATTCAATTTTCGCATTATAAGAATTTTTTTTTACAGCTTCCTAAATTCGCATTTCAAAGTGATAACATGCGAGCACAATGTTCTAAGAAATTTCAGATATTAAATAAGTCATCCGCAATTATATGTACTAATGTATTTACAATTTTATAATTTCTTAATAAATTCAAACTTAAAAATTAGAATCTGATGCTAATGCACTTTGATTTTTTTTTTTAAAGATGCGTATATTATTTAAACGTCAAAATCTGACGGGGATAGAACCAAAGCTACACAATATCATATTATGGAAAAAAAACCATATATAGGATAAAGCGCAACTTAAGATAAACCAAAGCAAAGAAAATAACAAAAAACCCATCCGAATGAGCTGAAGCTAAACATTCCTCTACAAAACAAAACAGAAATTGCTCAAAGACATAATGGGGAAAGAAACAACAGCCCAGCTATAGAAAATTCAAAGCCAGGCAACAAAATCACTTGATCTCCGCACTCCTTGTTTAGCCAAGCCATCTGCCATGTAATTACTTTCACAAAAGATATGTGAGAAGGTGATTAAACCAAAATATGCTTTCAGTCTATTAACAAAGGAGAACAAATTATGATGCTTCCAGGGACGGCTGAGAGGATTATTCATCCAGCGAATAACATTGACAGAGTCAGATTCGATGATGAGGTGTTGATGGTGTAAGAGGCAATTAGATGCTGATAGTTCAATGGATTTGACAATAGCCCTTAACTCAGCAATATTAGAGTCTAAAATACCAACTGGAATAGAGAACATACCGAGCAGATGGCTATGATGATTTCGCAGCACACCACCTATTCCAGAGGGGCCTGACTTACCAAGAGAAAAGCCGTCCACATTCCATTTGAGGCTATTAATCATAGGAGGAGACCATATATTATTAATCCTGAAAGAGTGAGCATTGGACCACCGAAGCAAGCCATCTGCCGATCTGATCAGATCTGTAGGGGAGTAAGGAAAATCTTAATGAATAGCTTTTAGCCATAAACATAGACGGGTGATAATAAGAAAGAATATTGAGTCATAGTCTGGTGACTTATGATGGAAAATCAGATCATTTCGAAGGAGCCAAAGAGACCATGCCACTGAGAAGAACAACATCAACCATGCCTTCCTCTGAAAATTGCCATGCACCATGGAAGACCATTGAGACCACATATCTGAGAAGCTCTTTGGGCAACACCAAACTAAACCCCACCACTTAATGATTTTGGACCAAATGAGCCAATGCTTATGGCAGTGTAGGAGAATATGGTCCACTGATTCTGCTTCAACAAGGCAGATAGGGCAATTTGATTCTAAGCTACCTAAGATACCTCTTCGAACCAACATACATCGGGTGTTGAGTCTGTTAATGATAGCCATCCAGCAAAAGATCTCTACCTTAGGAGGGACAATACCTTTCCAAATTCTAGCAAACGAGAAGGCATTGTTTGTGGATGGCTTTGGACTCAACAATCCGCATAGAGATTTCACTGAGAATCTTCCTGAATTATTGTCCTTCCAAATTAGTCTATCCTCTCCATCTTTGTCCATGAGTACTATCGAAAGGATTGCATAGAGTTGATCAAGCAAGCCAATGTTGCGCCCCCGTAGTGGACGTATCCATGAAAAAAACCAAATCCACTCCTACCCTTCCCACATTCCCATCTTAGCAATGGTGGCATCTTTGTCATTGGATAATTGGAAAAGAGTAGGGAAGTGATCAGCTAAACAGAAGTTATTAAGCCAGCAATCAAGCCAAAACATAGTTTTCTTGCCATTTCCGATAAGAACCAAAGTTTGCTCATTCACAATATCCTGCAAAAGTTTGCTCATTCACAATATCCTGCAACTTATTATTTCTCACACAATGATTGACAATCCAGGACCATGCAGTTGCAGTTCCTGGAATAGGAGCTTGCTGCAGCAGATTAGAGCAATTGGTGTTGTGGATGCTTTTGATCACATCCTTCCACAAACTTGATTCCTCCAACCCAAACCTCCATAACCATTTAAAGAGCAGAGCTGTATTTTTTTCCCTTAAAGAACCGATCCCAAGACCACCTGCATGTTTTGGAAGAGTAACAGTTGCCCAGCTAACATTGCATATTTTGTGCCATTCCGCATTTCCGGACTAGAGGAAGGATCGAAGTTTCTGATCAATTTTAGAGGTTATCGTAGCAGGCATGGGGAACATAGATAGGTAGTAAATGGGGAGATTGCTAAGTACAGATTTAATCAAGCACAAACGACCCCCAATAGATAAGAACCTACCTTTCCACGAAGCCAACCGGCAACTGATATTGCGCAAAATAGGATTCCACATTGAAGCTCTGCCCAAGTTTCCACCAATGGGGAGCCCAAGATACATGAGAGGCAACTGATCCTGCTTGCATCTGAGAAGCTGAGCCATGAAGTTACATGTATGAGCTGCTACACCCACACCCACAATACTGCTTTTATAAAAATTGACTTTCAGCCCTGAGACAAGTTCAAAGCATAATAGGATACATTTAATGTTCTGCATGCTATGAAGAGAGTTTGAACTGAACATAAGGGTGTCGTATGCAAACTATAAGTGAGATATGACAAACCCTGAATTGCCGATGTTTATACCCGAAGTCAAACCCAAATCACAGCCACGCTGCAACATACAACTTAATCCCTGGACTGCAATGTTAAAGAGAAACGGAGAGAGAGGGTCTCCTTGGCGTAGGCCTTTAGCTAAGCAGAACTCCTCCGTGGGAGACCCATTAACAAGCACAGACATTTTTGCCGTTGATATGCATTGCATAATCCACCCTCGCCATCTACTACCAAAACCCATACTAGCCATGATTTCATTAATATATTCCCATAACACCGAATCAAAGGCTTTATGGAAATCTAGTTTGAAAAGATAAGCTTTACCCTTTTTCTTCTTGATGAAAGAAAGGACCTCATTTGCAATCAAAACGCTGTCTAAAATTTGCCTCCCTTTGATGAAAGCATTTTGATGATGGGAGATGACCTCTGGCATAACATGTTTCAACCTAGATGATAGAATCTTTGAGAAGATCTTGTATAGGCTGCCCACCAAACTAATAGGTCTGAAATCCGATAGCTTGTTAGCACATTTAATCTTTGGAATAAGAGTAACGAAGGTGTTATTGATACCTGCAGGGAGGAGATTAGTCCGATAGAATTCATCAACCATCCGGATAATGTCCTCACCTATAATGTGCCATGCTTTCTTGATGAAAAGAAAGTTAATACCATCAGGACCTGGAGCTTTATTACCATCACAATCCCACACAGCTGTTGTAATCTCTTCTACAGAAAATGGCAATTCAAGAGCAACCGAGGAGGAAGGCTTCAGCCTTGAGAATTCCAGGTTTGAACATGATGCTCTAGGTCTGTTCTGGTGGGAGTATAAGTTGCGGAAAAAGTGAAAGACAGCTAGCTTCACATCGATTGGTTTAGATAGGATCTTTCCATCAACCTCCAAGCAAGCAAGTTGATTCTTTTTCTGTCTTGTTGTTGCAGCTAAATGAAAGAATCGGGTATTTTTATCTCCAAGCTTACACCACTGAATTCTAGACTTCTGATGCCAGGCAGACTCTTGAGCTCTATATAGGATTTTGAGTTGGGAGGCAATGGATTTACTTCTAATCAGTTCATCATCAGTCAAGACCCTGCCCTCATTTTGACGATCCATTGAGTCAGCTTCAAGTTCCAGATCTGCAATTCTATTATTCATGTTTCCCACAGAAGCTTTACTCCATTGCCGACATCTCTCTTTCAACATCTTTAGAGCTGGGACCATATTCCTTGTACCAGAATTGGAAACCGTGATTGAGCTCCAGAATCTCTGAATCGTAATCCTGAAATCAGACGCAAGCCACCAGCAATTCATGAAGCGAAAAGGTTTCGGGCCCCAATTTGTAGAGTCTAGCAACAAATGCAAAGGCCTATGGTCGGATGAATATTTTGAGAGACCAAATAAAGTGGAGGATGGGAAAGCCTGCAACCAATCCCCCGAAAGAAATATTCTATCAATGCGGCTTGCTGCATTACCTCGAGACCATGTAAATTTTCTCCCATTTAAGGGGAATGCACTTTGATTTAGTCAATGTAAACGCATGTACTTTGATTTAGTCAATATAAACGCAATGAAATAAGACAACGAATATCTTTGATTGGTATGAATCCCACTCCAGCAAACCCGAGGCAACTACTCCATAGAATCAATCATACGCGATATATCCATACATCCAATTAAGTGCATCTGTTTTACATGTCTTCTTGACATTAGATGTCAATATGAGAAATTTCCTAGTAAATGCAAAAGGGTCGGAATCCTCTTCTTCCAATTTTTTATTTTAACAAATAAATTAAATATATTTAATGATGCTGGTTTGAATCAGCTAGATGGTTGACCCTCATGAGGAGGTATTGTACGTTCCACCTTCGGGTTCACATTATATTGACAAGTTTTGTCTTGAAAAAGCGTTTCATGAGAAGAAAATGGTACCTAAAATTTATAGGACTCTTACTCTATATGAAATGGTAGTTTATAAGTCCTAAATCAAAGACGTTTAAAAATAAAATTGATGTGTTAGATAATTGAATTATCTTTTAGTTCAAGCAGTCTCATTAATTTTCTCCGGTCAATATATTTGATAACTTGATATAAAAAATTTAGATGGTTAGCAGCTGGTAATAGATTTTATCTAGTAGTTAGCACCTGGAAATTTTTTTTTTTTAATAAATGTGTGGACTCTTCGTTGCTCAAGTCAGTAACTTTATAAACAGAAAAAATTCAATAATATTTTAGAAAAATAAACTCTTAAAATTTATATGCTAAAAAAAACTAAGAAAAAAAATCATAAACCTGAAATTTAAAAAATTCATGTGGCATTTACAATCCATACAGGCATGGATGAATTTGCATAGCTTATCTAACAAAAATATGAACCATCAAACTCAAAGAAAAGTCTCGAGTTCATGGATTAGCAATTTTGGGGGCAAAAAAGCAATCCAAGAGAAGTTCTAACCTCTCTCTAGAAAGCTAATAAAGAAAAAAATAAAGAGAGACAAAACACCTTGTTCTCCCATTTTGGGGGCTGCAAGATAATATTTTCAAACACCGACTTTGGCCTAGGTTTTATAGTGTCGTGGATAGTGGAACGACTGGGTTTTCACGGTACTGCTGCTAGTAATGGTGGGGGGGTATCTGTTGTTTGGATTTTGGGAAGAGATCGGACGGTTTGTGGGCTGTCCGTCGGTTTGAAAGGAGGAAGAAGGGGGCAGGGCATCTATGGGTTATCAACTGGAGTTTGGCGCTGGCTTGATGGTGTGGAGGAAGAGTTTGGCGCAACTGGTTCTCTTCTGGTGGAGGGAGAAGTGGGAAGGGGTAGATATGTAATTTTAATTTATGAGGTTGTCTTATGGGTTAGGTGAAGAGTCTGTTTTCATTTATTTTTTTGATGGGGCAGTGGTTGATAGCTATTAATATTTATTAAAACATTTTGTAATTTTAGATAATATTTGGAATTACATTAACTATTGTTTATTAAAATATTTTTTTATTTAAGAATAAGATATAGTGTGAAAACAAACATTTCTATTCATTGAAAAAAAGATGTGGTCTAGAAATAGTCTTTTATCACTGGCTCAATTTAATGTTGAAATGACAAATTTGTTAAAACTTATTTTTTAAAATATTTTTTATATAGTTTTAATTTTACAAATTAATTTTTTTTATTTTAATACATTTCTAAAAAATTATTTTCAAAATAAAATAACTTAATACTTTTTTAATCATAAATAAATAACACGAATTCTATTATTATTATTATAAAAAAAAAAAAAAAAAAAACAAGTCTGCTAAACTCTAGGAGATTCCTTTTTATCAATATAGAATATTGTCTCGCCTGGGTCCAAGTCTTGTAGAGTGAACAATTTATTAAAATGGTTTGCTTTGACTCTTCCAAATCATGAATATCCCAGCAGTGAGGAAACAACACTTTTCAAGATCCACAGCTTTTATAAATATTGATTACGTATAGAAGAAAATTGATAAAACCAAAAGTCTTAAGGATTGATAGTGAAGGTTCATATTAGGAGAGCTAAATTGAGGTTTTCCCGTTCTTTTGCTTGTTGAAGTCAGTGCTAAAACTCTGGAAATACCTTTTTATCAATATAATATTGTCTCGCCTGATCAGGTCCAAGTCTTATGTAGCGAACCAATTTATTAATATGGTTTACTTGACTCTTCCAAATCATGAATTTCCTAGCAATAACATGGAGTAAATTGCTCTTTTCTTTGTTAAAACCAGTACAGTTTGGCCCTCCCCGCGTATTGCTCTAAAACTCTTCTTGGCTGCACATATATATCTACCCTTTTCAAGATCCACAGCTTTATACATGAGGGATCTTTCCTTCAAAGCTTAAACAAAAAATATTAGCTAAGCTAGAGTGAGCACGACCATAGGTGGACACTAAGATGAAGAAAAACCATTCAAAGGCTGTTCTCTCCTTCTTTTTTTGTGTAAAGATTCTGTTCACAGGAATGGGAATGGCTGAAAACACATCTATCCAAGTGAATGTTGGTGTGGTTCTTGATCTGGACAGTGATTTGGATGGCAGAATTGCGTTCAGTTGCATCGAAATGGCCCTCTCTGACTTTTATGCCACTCATGGTGACTACAAAACCAGACTTGTCCTCAACACCAGGGACTCTATGAAAGATGTTGTTGGTGCAGCTGCAGCAGGTTCCCTCTCTCACCCTTTAAAACTTGATGTTATCATCAGTATACTCCAATTAATCATGAATCACTATACTTGTTATTACGTGGCAAATAATCAAGATCTTTTCAGCAAATTGTATGGTGTGCTATTGTAAGCAAACTACAAGTCAGTGCAAAGCTAAGTTAGGATTATTCTAGGGAAGTCAGAGAAAGACTTCTAGTCCACAATTCAAAGTACTCTAGAATTGTTCTAGGAAAGGCAAAATTTTCAGCAAATTGTATGGTGTGCTATAGTAAACTTTGTCTAGATTGTTCTATAAACTAAATACTTTTACCAAACCACTACAACTAAACATCTTAACTATCAAACTATTTTCATTTCAATCCTAAATCATTTAAACCTTTAAACTACCTCATAAACTACCATGCATCATTTTCTGTGGTGAGGGGGGCAGAGGAAAAGATAAGAGCTTACAAATCCAAAGACTTAACTGTAAAACGACTAGACTCAAACCACCATTTTTTTATAATTGAAACTAGTTCTTAAGAAAGTTTGATAATTGCACGGTCTTTCTCTTCTGCAAAACTGCCATTTTGTCATTGGTTTTCCCCATTGATTGTGAAAGATTATTGCATGTTCTTAATTTTTCTTATGCTCTATCAAAACACAGCCCTGGACTTGATAAAAAAGGTGGAAGTCCAAGCAATCTTAGGGCCGACAACATCAATGCAAGCCAACTTTGTTATTGACCTTGGAGAAAAAGCTCGGGTGCCCATACTGTCATTTTCGGCAACAAGTCCTTCTCTTACTGCAGACAAATAATTGCAGCCTTATCACCTGGTTTGGGCAAGAAAGACTTATTAGCCTAAAAAACCTCTCCCAAAAACCATGGCCATCCAACATCAACATGAACATCCCTCAAACAACCAAAACACCCAAATCCATCCACCTCCACCTCCACGCCCCCTGTCCCACACACACCACCCTCAACCACATAAGTTTTACTTGGAGAGATATCCAAGTTACCTTTCCTATCATGATCTACGAGCTCGTCTGCTTCAAATTGGATATGTTCAAAGCCTTTTTATGGCAAGAAAACCAAACAAAGCTGGAAGGCGATTTGGGTTTTGTACCCTTTTCTCTAAAGACTCAACTGATGATATACTATGCAGCTTAAATAATATTTGGTTTGACTCTTATAAGTTGCGGGTTAACTTAGCAAGATTTGAAACAAGACACACACAAGGCAAAATCCCACAAAATCCCCTTAAACCTGTAGCTAGACTGAAAAGCCCACCTTTTAGAACAAGAGATCACCGAACCTATGCAACAGTTCTGCAAACTATGGATACCCCGCACCATCTAATGTCTGCGCAAGAAACTTGTCTTCCTCAAAAGCCACCTGAACTTGATTCGAGGAAAGAAACTGTCATTTACTCTCCAAAACCACAAGACATATCATGGTTGAACAATTGTTTGCTTGCATCTATATCTGCAGGTGTAGACTATGGAAAGATCCAAGATGAACTTATTAGTTGTGACATTCAATCAACCGGAATGAGGTTTCTTGGTGCTTCACAGGTTCTGATCCTATTTGAAGATCATCCCTCCATGATGCAAGCTTTTGAGGCTGACTTGCCTTATTGGGACAAATATTTTGATGATATAAGGCCATGGCTTTCTACGGATTGTGCCATTGATAGGTTAGCATGGATCTCCATACAAGGATTGCCAATAGTTGGATGGAACAGAAACTGTCTAGCAACTCTTCTCAGATCTACAGGAGATATTATTGGCTTTGACCGTTTAGGCCTCAGACGCTCAGCCCTTGTATCTTTACGCTTACTGCTTAGTACAAGAAGTGATGAAGATATAAGGAAGACAATCATCTTGCACATTGATGGGGAAGAACATACCATTCGTATTGACGAAATCGACAGTCTTCACTATCCCATGGCTGAGTCAATTTGCTACTCCATGGACACCTTCCATAGTAACTTAGTTTTGGAAGATGGGTCCACAACTGGTGGCTATGAATCTAGTTCGGATGGAACTATAGCAAATTTTTCAGTTGAAACTACTTATGACGTGGGGCTTGATACGGGGGACAAAATGAAATCTTTTTCAAATTGTGAAGAGGCGGCAACTGATAAACCACATCTAGCTGATGATACAGCTTATAGGGAGGCTTCATATTCGGCTCCAACTAGGCTCCAAGACCACAGCTCTCTTGTCATCATAAATGCACTGCAACAACTAGGGGGGCAAGTCCACTTCCCAACAATGTCTACAGATCTTTTCCCCGAAATTTTGGGATATACTCAAAACTTAAATCATCACATCAGCACAACTAGCAACTATGCTGCCGATGTTAGCAAGGTGCAAGACTCCAATGTTCAAGCTCATCATTCGGTGGACCTTGGTCATGTTACTTCAGGCCACCCCCTTATGGTAGAAGCCCAGCTTAGTTTGGGTACTTACTGTTCTGACTCCCTTGATAGTACCTCCTCATTTTCTTGCTCCAATTATGACTTGGCCCATGAGCCAATTCAAGATACATGGCCCCAAACGGATGAACAAAGCCAACCCCTAAAGTTGGGTTATACTATGTATACCAACTCTAGAGATCTTACTCAACAGGACAGCAGTCAAGTGAAATTTCGCTCAAGACGAAGAAAGACAAAACTTTTAACAATTCATGGGACTTTACAGAGACACGCGGATGACATAGAAGAATCTACAGATGACTCAGATGTTCACATGGGGAATAGACGCCATTTTCAAAATGTTGGGGATTCTCATAAACATCTTTGTATAACAGGATCTATGCAATCAGGAGATGAAGAAGTTATTGTGAGTTCAGAAGATCGAGAAGTTCAGGGTATGGTCCAGATTGGGGAAGCTTTGCTTATTGGGGACAATTCCAACCTTTATGCTTTTGAAGGAGATATTCGGAAACAGCTTCAACAAGAGGAGGCTGACTGGAGGGCTGTCCAGTAAGTCCTTTGTTTCCTCTGCTTTGGTTAGGATTTTTTCTATTTTCTTTATGAAGGTTCTCTCTTGGAACTTATGTGGTCTGGGTAGGGCTGGAAAATTGCGGGCTGTGGGTAGGCTTATTGATATTCATAATATTGAAGTGTGCTTCCTTCTAGAAACTAAAATTAAGACTTGCACAGACTCTCTCATTTTTCGTGTTTGGAATAATAGCAATGTTAATTGGGCTTGTAACGAGGCTGAAGGTAGTAGAGGGGGTATGATTGCTCTTTGGGATGATACTAAATTTCAGGTTTCATCTGTTGAATATGGTTACGGGTGGATTGGTCTATACGGTCAGCATATGCAAAGTGGTTTTATCTGTGCTATTGTTGGTGTTTATGCCCCTTGTTCTATGTCAGAAAAAATGGATCTTTGGAAGAACTTGTGTACCCTTAGACATGCCTTCCCTATTCCGTGGTTGATGGTGGGAGATTTTAATGAGACTTTGAATCAGATTGATAGAAGCAGTGGCTATCTTCATATCAAGGGCTCTTCAGCTTTTAGGAATTTTCTGGATTCTTGTCACCTTATTGAGTATCAACTGGCTGGAGGTTACTTCACTTGGTTCAGGAATTGCTTGATGAGCAAACTAGACCGTGCTTTCTCAGATGAATCCTTTCTTCTACAATTCTCAAATGTAATGCTCCATCGATTACCTAGAGAAATGTCAGACCATTGCCCCTTGCTTGTTTCTGATTCCCTCCTAGAGAGCAGTTATCGGCCTTTTAAATTTTTGGACTGTTGGCTTCAATTTCCTAACTTCAAAAATATTATTAGAGGCTTTTGGTTTGACGGGTGTACATCATTCCCAGGTCGTTTCAGATTTATTAAGAAGCTTAGCTTTGTAGCAGCTCAACTTCGGCGATGGAACAAAGATGATTTTGGTGATCAGGAGTACAAGCTTCAGGTTGTGATTTCCCAAATTGATGAACTAGAGAGAAAACAGGAGGTTGATCCTCTATGTCCCTCAGATCACCTCAAGCTTGAATCTCTTATAAAGGATAAATGGACCTACAGTAATAGAGTTGAATGCAAGTGGAGGCAGAGATCTAGACAGTTGTGGTGCAAGCTAGGGGATCGTAATACCAGGTTTTTCCATTTGATAGCTAACTTCAGAAGAGCTAAATCTCATATTATGATGATCAATCATAAGGGGGCTGAACTCCGGTCATTACCAGAAATCAAATCTGCTGCTGTTGATTATTTTTCTAATCTGTATAGAGCTCCAATTGGGAAGAAAGCAGAGATGGGTCCTGTAGGTTTTAAAAGGTTAAATTCAAAGTTGTCTCTTTGGCTAGAGCGAGATGTGACATTGGATGAAATTAAAAGATGTGTGTGGGATTGTGATGGTTCTAAGAGTCCTGGTCCAGACGGTTTTCAATTTTAAATTCTATAAGCTCGCTTGGGATTTTATTGCAGAAGACTTATTGGACCTGATCACTGAATTTTTTAGAACAGGGTCTATGCCGAAAGGGGTTAACCTCTCCTATATCACTTTGGTGCCGAAAAGAAAGGTTACTATGGAATTCAAAGAGTATCGCCCCATTAGTTTGATCCATGGTATTTACAAGATTATTGCGAAGATTTTGTCCAGCAGATTAAAGGAAGTAATAGGCAGCTTGATTAGTGACAATCAGACTGCTTTTATAGCAGACAGACAAATTGTTGATGGTTTTATGGTAGCTAATGAAGTGGTTTATGATCTAAAAAGAAGTCGAAGATCGGGTCTCATCTTCAAGGTTGATTTCCAAAAAGCTTTTGATTCAGTTCTATGGGATTACATTGATGAGGTGATGACTTACATGGGTTTTGGTGCTAAATGGAGAGGGTGGATTTCCTCCTGCTTGTCTACTAGTCAGGTTTCAGTCTTAGTCAATGGCTCTCCTTCCCCAGAGTTCAAAGTGGGGCGAGGTATTAGGCAAGGTGATCCCCTATCTCCCTTTCTTTTTAATATTGCTGCTGAAGGTCTATCTGTTCTCTTCCAACGTGCGGCATCCTCAGACATCTTTCAGGGTATTGATTTTGGCTCCAATAACTTCTTAAGTCACCTTCAATATGCAGATGACACTCTTGTCTTTATGCCAGCTAGTTTGCATGCCCTCCAGTCAGTTAAAAGAGTCTTAAGGTGGTTTGCTCTATGCTCAGGCTTGCACATTAATTTTTTTAAGAGTTCTCTTATAGGAATCAATGTTGATGACTCCTGCTTGGATGAGTTTGCAAAATCAGTTTACTGCAGGCATGATTCTCTTCCATGTAATTACCTGGGAATGCCTTTGGGGTCTAACCCTAGAAGGATTTCAACATGGAAACCCGTCATTGATAAGTTTCGAAAGAAACTCACTTCGTGGAAAGGGAGAATGTTAAGCATGGCCGGTCGCATTTGCCTTATCAAAAGTGTGTTGAACTCCCTTCCTTTGTACTTCATGTCCATCTTCCTTATGCCAAAAGGTGTGTGTCGCTTACTTACTTCCATCCAACGCAAATTCTTATGGTCGGAACTGTCAAAATGAGAAAAATTTGCAAAGTCCAATGGAGCGTGGTTGTTAGAGATAAGGATAGGGGTGGCCTTGGATTGGGTCATTGATAGCCAAGAATAAAGCAATGCTTTTCAAGTGGATTTGGAGGCTCTCTCTTCCTGGTAATGAGCTATGGAAGAAGATGATATTCAACAAATTCAAGCCGGTGTTTGAAAATGGTTTCCCTATTTTTAGTAGAAGATTGTCTTGTATCTGGAGGATATAACATCCCTTATGACCACAACAGACTCTGTCTCTTCAGCTTTAGCCAATAATTGCAGATTTGTAGTGGGAAATGGCTCTCTGACTCGATTCTGGTCTGATGTTTGGTTTGATAGCTCTCCATTGAAAGTCATCTACCCTCGACTCTACATTCTTACCACTAAACCGAATGCCACAATTGCTGACATGGAATTTGGGAGCAAGGAGAATGGAAGTGGGAGTTAGCTTGGAGGAGACAATTGTTCCTCTTTGAAACTGAGCAGGTCGTCTACCTTCTCTCATCTCTAGAAAGCTTTCGAATAAAGGCAACAACTTTAGATAAAAAAGTCTGGTCCTCTTCAACAGATGGAGGGTATACAGTTAAAACTTGTTCTCTACTTATTGACAGGATTGTGAATCCAGGGCTTAGAACTTTCAAGGCTTCGATATGGCAAAAAGGGGTCCCTCCTAAGGTTCAATCTTTTCTTTGGCTAGCTGTTCAGAATAGACTGTGCACTAAGGATTTCTTACTTTGCCGTAATATAATCCCAATTGATCAAGCGTTTTGTATCTTTTGTGAAAATGAGATTGAGACTTCAAATCATCTTCTCCTCCATTGTAGACCAGTGTGGAAATTATGGATGAAATTCTTGGATTGGTGGGTATTAGTGGTTGCCTTCCCTGCTGTGTGGATGATCTTTTACATCAATGGCCCAACCTAGTGTTCGGAAAATTCCAGCGTAAGGCTTGGTCTATGCTTTCTTGTTGTGTTAGCTGGAGTATATGGCTTATGAGGAACAAGGTAATCTTCAATGATGGAACTGCGACCTTCGAAGATATTTTCTCCTTAATTCTTTATCGCCTCTCAAATTGGCTCAAGTCTGCAGATAAGTTCTTCATGGCTACTGACACTACTTTAATTATGGGTCCTGAAGGTATTATAGATTGGTCTAACACCAAATAAAGGCTTTTAGCATGGCGTATCAACTTCTTCATTCCTAATGTCCTTTTTCGGTTATGTATCTGTTGACTTTCTTTTCCTTTCTTTTTGTGTTTGTTTTTTGTTATTGTGATTCTTTTCTTTTCATGTATCTTGTTTTTGGCTACCTTCTGGTTAGCCCTTTCAATATATCGACTTATTCCAAAAAAAAAAGTCCTTCTCTTACTTCCATTAGGAGTACCTATTTTTTTCGAGCTACACTTAATGACTCAACTCAAGTGAATGCCATAAGTGCTTTAGTTCAAGCCTTCGGATGGAGAGAAGCAGTACCCATCTACATCGACGACGAATATGGAGAGGGAATCATACCTTATTTAACTGATGCTTTGCAAGCAGTAGATGCTCGTGTCTCCTACCGGAGTGTCATTTCTCCATCAGCCACTGATGAACAAATTGTGGAAGAGCTTTATAAGTTGATGGGAATGCAAACTAGAGTTTTCATTGTGCACATGTATGGCTCTCTTGGCACTCGCCTTTTTTCCAAGGCAAAAGAGATTGGTATGATGAGTGAAGGCTATGTTTGGATCATGAGTGATGGTCTGACAGCTGATTTGTTGAGTTCACCAAATCCTTCTGTTACTGAGACAATACAAGGAGTACTGGGTGTTAAGCCTTATGTTCCAAGTACAAAGGAGATCCAAGATTTTCGAGTTCGGTGGAAAAGGAAATTCCAACAAGATAATCCATATATTATTGATGCTGAGTTGAACATTTACGGACTACGGGGCTATGAGGCTGCGACGGCTTTGGCCTTGGCAGTTGAGAAGGCTGGAACTACAAATTTTGGCTTCCGCAAGGCAAATGTTTCTAGCAGTTCATCAACGGACCTTGCAACTCTTGGTGTCTCTTTCAATGGTCCAAGCCTTCTCCAAGCTTTATCAAACACTAGTTTCAAAGGCCTCACAGGAGATTACCATTTTGCTGATGGGCAGTTGCAACCTCCAGCTTTCCAAATAGTTATGTGAATGGAAATGGAGGGGGAGAGATTGGATTCTGGACACCAAAAGGACTTTTGAAACAATTGGTTCCTAGTATTATGTCCCCTTCTGTGTCCGGTATTTCAACCGTAATTTTCCCAGGGGACACAACTGCTGTTCCCAAGGGACGGGGGATTTTCACAAAAGAAAATAAGTTGAGAATAGGAGTGCCGGTGAAGTCCAGCTTCAGAAAGTTTGTGGACTTCAAAAAATATCCTGGTTCTAACACCACAGAAATCACCGGATTCTGCATAGACGTTTTTGATACTGTTGTCAAAACATTGCCTTATGATTTGGCTTATGAATATGTCCCCTTTTTTGGAACTTACAATGATCTGGTCTATCAAGTGTACTTAAAGGTAGAACTTAATTTTATCTTCTGCTGCACTTATGCTATGCTTTTGATATTGCATTGAATTTTATACACATTGACGCAAGTCTATTTCTCGGAGATATTCTTTCTTATGCATTTTCGTTTACAACCAACAGAATTTTGATGCTGTGGTTGGAGATATTACCATTGTCTACAGCAGATCCTTGTACGTCGACTATACTTTGCCTTTCATAGAAAGCGATGTCTCCGTTTTTGTTCCTATAGAATGTCACTCTGCCGAAAATGCTTGGTTCTTCTTGAAACCTTTGACATGGGACCTTTGGGTGAGCAGTCTTGTATTCTTTGTTTTCATTGGATTTGTTGTTTGGGTTCTTGAGCACAGAATAAATGGAGATTTTCGAGGACCTGCTTCTCATCAAGCTGGCACTATCTTCTGGTTTTCCTTCTCAACAATGGTGTTCGCACAACGTAATTTCTCTTCTCCTGTTGAAACACTTAAATATATATAAACACCGGATTGACTTTATTTTTTTCAATTTACAGGGGAGAGAGTGGTTAGCAACTTGTCTAGAGTAGTGGTAATCATATGGTGTTTTGTTGTGCTGATCCTCACACAGAATTATACCGCCAGTTTATCTAGCCTACTTACAGTCCAGCAGCTAAAAGTTACTGATGATGAGCTCGTTAACAAGGGGGAGTACGTGGGCTACCAGAAGGGTTCTTTGGTTCTAGGAATCTTGTTAGGCTTGGGGTTCGACAAGTCCAAGATCTTGGCGTATAATTCTTTAGAAGAATGCCACGAACTCTTCTCCAAAGGAAGTGGAAATGGTGGTATTGCTGCTGCATTCGATGAAACTCCATATATTAGGCTCTTAATGCTGGAATTTCGCTCCCAATATAAAGTGATTGATCTTTCATTTAAAACAGGAGGTTTTGGCTTTGTAAGTTCACTTTCCAATCTTTTTATTTCCATTTGTCTCTATAGCTTATTAGTCTACAGTTTAATAGAACCATTTTTTGTTTTGTGAATTTCAGGTCTTCCCTAAAGGTTCTCCTCTTGTACCTGACATATCAAGGGAGATTTTGAATATGACTGAGGGAGATAAAATGAAGGGCATCCAGGATAAATGGTTTGGCGATCAAACTAGTTATCCAGATTCCGGCACCTCAGTTCCGTCTAATACCCTTAGTATCAAGACTTTCTGGGGATTATTTTTAATTGCTGGAATAGCTGCACTTTCAGCTCTCATTATCTTCATAGTGATGTTTGTTCATCAGGAGGGGAGAGTAGCCTTGGGACCCTCTGACTCCACAACTTCAATATGGAGTAAAATTCGACATTTGTTTAGCATTTTCAATCAAAGGGACTTCTCATCCCATATCGAAGTGAATGGGATTCACCTTCCAAGTATGGGCACGGCAAGTCAATCGGGCAATTCAGCTCACACTGAAATTCATGGATATCCGTCCTCTGCAGGGTGTGATACCAGTCGAAATAGCCAAGCCCCTCAAGTAACAAGTGCTGATCAGCTCACCAACCCAAATCAAGAGAGGCCTGTTAAGGACAATCAGAAGTCTAATGTTAATCATGAGACCCCTCCTCGTACTGATCAAAGGTCTAATGCTATTATTCATCAGAGGACTAATTGCTACTAGTACTCCTGCTCCTTGAGATAACAGCGGTCCGGCACAGCTACACTCTCGGTTTTTCTCGTTCTTATATGACTTGCTGTCCTATATAACTTCAAATCCAATGAACAAGCCTAGAAGAGACCAGAAGGGGCTGCTCACTTGTACGAATTTGGAGAATTCCTTATATATGTACGTATGTTGTTTCCCCCTCCAAGATTTTGATGAATTCCAATGTAAATGTGTTATGGTGGCTGCCATGAATAATTGACATTTGTGATGCACCTTCAAGAAAAGAAAATATTTATATTATGAAAAGTTGCCCGGTGATCAAAGCACTTAAATGCTGTTTTTTTTTAGAAGTATATGGTTTCATTAAACGCCATAGCCTGGCGGGACGAAAAATTACAAAGCCTGCCGCATATCAATTTTGCAGGAACTGCCAATCAAAGCAAAGTCCATACAAAGAGGACAAAACATCAGAAATAGACTAAGAAAGCAACAATATAATCTACACAAGAAAACCATTACTGCAAAAACCAGGAGAAGCTTCCAAGAGTCTCCAATTTAATTTTCACGAGAATGAAAACCTCTGAAGAGATGCACATAAAGCCTGTTAGATATAATCTGAGAGATGGGATCCATCCACAACAAAAATCTGGCTTTGCTCTTTAAATGGATATGGAATCTAGACAATGGAGTGGTAGGAGGCTGGCAAGAACACATTCTTCTAAAATACCGACCTCACTTTATAAATGGTATCCCTGAGTTTGCAGGTTCTTTATCTCCAACTTGGCATGGCATTGTTTCGGCAATCTTCTCAACACAAAACATAGCCAATCTTTTACATGCAAATGTCGGGTTCAAGGTGGGTGACGGGAGGAACATCCGGTTTTGGACTGACTCTTGGCTCGGCTCTGCAACCAATCTCCAGCTCTTATTCCCCAGACTTTATAACCTCTCCTTGCAGCAAAACACCAACCTTGCAGATATATACAATTTGACAGATGCATCTTTAAACCTTTCCTGGAGAAGAACCCTTCGCCTCGTGAGATCTGCCAAAGGGAGAGCTTGATCGCAGAGGTGCAGCGTGGTCTCCTTTTCTCAGATGGTGCAGACTGCAAGTTATGGAAATTCCACAGCTCTGGCATGTACTCAGCTCAATCAGGTCACCTCTTCTTTGATAGTCTATCGGTCACTGAAAATAATCACTCCCTTACTCTGCTATGGAATGGTTATGCCCCCCCAAAAGTGGATGTGTTCATTTGGCTTCTTCTTCATGGAGGTTTGAGTACAAGAAGTTTTTTAGCTGAGAGGAGAATCATAAATTATGAGGAATCTCACTGCCCATTCTGCTGCAAGGAAACCGAGACAATTAATCATCTTTTCCATTGGTGTCCTATAACATGGTCTCTTTGGGGTCGTTTCTTGAAATGGTTCGGGTGCTCAGGTTGTCTGCACAAAGACCCAAATCAAAATCTGCAGGAATGGTCCGGATTGATTAATGGAAAATTTCAGCGTCGTGCTATTACACTCCTCTGTAAAGGTCTGTATTGGTCAATTTGGATAGCGCGCAACCGCCTAATCTTCGAATCCAAGGCTCCTGATTGGGATATGATTTTTTATCTCACTTTTCACCGTTTGGCTTTCTGGTTGAAGTCCTCAGTTACAAATTTCAGCTATACAGGCTCAGATCTTTTTAGAAATCCTGAATGTATTATGAACTGGACTAACTAATTAAGTCCCTCATCACTTTGGTCTTTTCTTTCTTCATATTCCCATTGTATTCTATCTTTCGTTCAGCCCCACTTACTTGATGGGGCTGCTTATTTAATATATAATTATCTCGTTTACTATCAAAAAAAAAAAAAATCTGAGAGATGAATCAAAAACCAAGCAATGAAATCACTGGATCTGCGCACTCCTTGCTTAGCCATACAATCTGCCAGACTATTGCTCTCACGGTACACATGAGAAAAAGTAATTGAACCAAACAGTCTAGTCAATTTCTGAACTGTGGAGAAAAGGTCTCTATGCATCCATGGCCTGTTGTGAGGATTATGCATCCAGCTGATTACATTGGCAGAATCAGATTCAATAATAATATGCTTATGATGAAGGAAACACTTTGAGGCTGAGAGCTCGATAGCTTTGACAACAGCTCTCAGCTCAGCTATGTTCGAGTCTAGAATTCCTACTTGAAGAGAAAAAATACCAAGGAGATGACCTTGGTGATTGCGCAGGGCACCACCTATACCTGAGAGTCCAGGCTTTCCAAGAGAGGAGCCATCCACGTTCCACTTGAATCTACCAATGGGAGGAGGAGACCATATAACACCAGTTCTATAAATCTGAACATTAGACCAACGGATCAGACCTGCTGACGATCTTAACAGATCTAGAGGGGAGTAAAGAAAGTCAGGATGAAGTGCTTTCAACCATAAGCATAGCCGAGTGATGATAAGGAAGAAGACTGAATCATAGTTCGGCGACTTTTGTTGAAATATCAGGTCATTTCGAAGAAGCCAAAGGGACCACACCACTGAGAAAAACAACATCAGCCATGCTTTTTTCTGAAATTTACCCTGAACCATGACAGTCCATTGAGAGAATAAGCATGACAAATTCTTAGGGCAGCACCATGATAATCCCCACCACTTGATGATTTTGGACCAGATGATCCAATGTTTATGGCAATGTAGAAGTAAGTGATCCACCGACTCTTCCTCAACTTGACAAATAGGGCAGTTGGAGTTTGAGCTATCCAAAACACCTCTTCTAACCAGCACACCTCGGGTGTTGAGTCTGTTAATAATAGCCATCCAACAGAAGATCTCCACTTTAGGAGGGACTACACCTTTCCAGATTCCAGCAAAAGAGAAGCCATTGGTAGAATAGTGAGTGGGGCTTAGCAGCCCACATGGAGATTTAACTGAAAATCTTCCTGATTTGTTGTCCTTCCATATCAGTTTATCCTCTGATTCGTTGTCTAAGTGCACCTTTGAGAGAACGACATATAATTGGTCTAACAAACCAATGTTTCGACCCCTCAAAGGCCTTGACCAGGAAAAGAGCCATATCCATTCAAAACCATCCCACATTCCCATCTTGTTAATGCTGGCATCTTTATCATTGGATAAACGGTAAAGAGTAGGGAAACGATTTGCAAGACAGTGATTGGCAACCCAAATATCATGCCAAAACGTTGTTCTCTTGTCATTGCCAATAAGAACCATAGATTGATGGGACACAATCTCTTGCAATCTGTTATCTTTAATACAATGGTTAATCATACGCGTCCATGTGCTGCCAGTTCCTGAAATAGGGGTTTGTGGTAGGAAACTGGAGCTGTTTGTGTTGTGTATGAATTTGATCACTTCCTTCCATAAGCTTGTTTCCTCCGAACCCAACCTCCATTGCCATTTATACAGCATAGCTGTATTTTTATCCCTTAAAGACCCAATCCCAAGACCCCCTATCCTTTTCGGGAGAGAAACTGTTGACCAGCTGACATTGCATAATTTCCTGCTTTCCTCTTTTCCAGACCATAGAAAAGATCTGAACTTTCTCTCAATTGTTGTTGCAACTGTTGCTGGCATGGGAAATAAAGATAGATAGTAGATGGGCAGGTTACTTAGAACAGATTTAAGTAGACACAATCTACCTCTAATAGATAGAAATCTGCCTTTCCATGCAGCCAACTTGCTGCTGATTTTGCTGATAATAGGCTTCCACATTGAAATTCTGTTCATATTTGCACCGATGGGAAGACCAAGATATGTGATTGGGAGTAGTTCCTGCTTGCACCTAAGAATCTGCGCTGAGTGGCGGCATACATGATCTTCAATACCCACGCCAATAATACTGCTTTTGTAGAAGTTAACTTTCAGCCCTGATATAAGTTCAAAGCATAAAAGGATACGCTTTATGTTCTGTAAACTGGATAGGGAAGCTGAACTGAATATAAGGGTATCATCCGCAAACTACAAGTGAGATAGTGCAGGACCAGATCTGCTGAAATTCAGTCCTTCAATCAATTCCATATCACAACCACGCTGCAGCATACAACTCAACCCCTGGACTGCAAGATTAAAGAGAAAAGGAGAGAGTGGATCTCCTTGGCGTAATCCTTTTTCCAAGTTGAATTCCTCTGTGGGAGAGCCATTAACAAGAACAGACATCTTAACTGTAGAAATACATTGCATAATCCACCCTCTCCATCTGGATCCAAAGCCCATACTAGCCATTACTTCGTTAATGTATTCCCATATGACAGAATCAAAAGCTTTATGAAAGTCAAGTTTGAAAAGATAAGCTTTACCATGGTTTTCCTTGATGTAAGCAATAGCCTCATTTGCAATCAATACACTGTCAAGTATTTGCCTACCTTTGATGGAAGCAGTTTGATTGTCTGCAATGACTTCTGGCATAACATGTTTCAATCTGATTGCCAGCAACTTTGATATAATCTTATATAAGCTTCCCACCAAACTGATAGGTCTAAAGTCCGTCAACTTTGCAGCACAATTTATCTTAGGGATGAGTGTAACAAAGGAGTTGTTGATGCCTGAAGGGAGAAGGTTGGATTGATAAAACTCTTCAACCATTCGGGTGATGTCCCCGCCTATAGTACTCCAAGCTTTCTTAATAAAGGTAAAATTAATACCATCAGGACCTGGTGCCTTATTTCCTTCACAATCCCAAACCGCAGCTTTGATTTCCTCTGCAGTGAACGGGCATTCTAGAGCAATCGAGGATGAGGGCTTCAACTTTTGAAATTCCAGATGATAACATGGAGGTCGTGGTCTGTCATGATGGGAATATAAATTACGGAAGAAGTTGAAGACAGCTATCTTCATCTCGGCAGGCTTAGACAACATCTTTCCATCAACTTCCAGTGATGAAATCAGGTTTCGTTTATGTCTTATTGTTGCAGCTAAATGAAAAAAACGTGTGTTCTTGTCCCCAAGCTTGCACCACTGCACCCTTGACTTCTGTTTCCAGATAGACTCTTGCATTATATACAGAGTTCGAAGTTTGGAGACAATGACATTGCTTCTAATTAATTCATCAGCTGACAGGTCTCTGCATTCTTTGAGATTGTCAAGGGAGTCAGCTTCTAACTCCAACTCCTTGATTTGGTTAGACATGTTGCCCACAACTTCTTTGTTCCAGTGCTTACATCTCTCCTTTAACATCTTGAAAGTTGAGACCATGTTCCCTCTACCAGTTGATGAGACTGAAATTGAGTTCCAGAAACTTTGTATCATCTTCCTGAAGTCAGCCACCAGCCACCAACAGTTCATAAACCGGAATGGTTTTGGTCCCCAATTCTTGTAGTCTAATAACAGCTGTAGGGGTCTATGGTCAAACCTTGGGAGACCGAATAAAGTAGAGGCTGGAAGAAGCTGCAGCCAATCACCCGATATGAAAATTCTGTCAATTCGACTTGCTGCGTTACCTCTAGACCAGGTAAATCTTTTTCCATTTAAGGGGAGATCAAGAAGTTCGCAACTATCAATACACTGCTTGAATCTTGACATAGAAGCAGATACTTTTGAACCACCTTTACGATCCGAGGGTGACAAAGTTTCATTGAAGTCACCAGCAAGACACCATGGAGTGCTAACACTATCTTTGAAAGTAATCAAGTAGTCCCATAATTCTTTCTTTAGGGTACCATCAATCGGAGCATAAATAAAGGATGCCAAGCAATCCAAATTATAACGAGTAAAAGTGCCTTCAACATGTAAAATACGTCCATTCATAGCAATTGAACATCTAGATACACAAAAAGAAGCTGGATTCCATATACATAAAATCCCCCCAGAAAGGCCTATAGAGGGGACTGCATACCAGTCCCTAGCATGCCGACCCCTGATAGAGCTAATAATATTGTCATGAATATTTTCTAATTTTGTTTCTAAAATACCCAGAACATCAATTGAAAATTTCCTACCCAAATTCCTCACACATCTTTTTTTAACTCTGCTCCCTAAACCACAAACATTCCAAACAACAATACTACCCATAAAAATGGATGTAAGAACCATACCATCAGACTGGATAAAATTGACTTACTCCTTTTTCCTTCGTAGCCACTCCTCCTGCTCATTATCTATGAGTCCCTGTATTGTTTGTGTCATCAGGTGATTATCATCATGCACCTGAAGGATAGCTTTTCCAACTTCCCAGCAAGCATTAGCTTCCTCCCAAGAGCCGGATCGTAAAGAGTCAGCAACTTGGTTACCATGAGCTGCAGGGGATTGATAGCGTGAGCTACTGGCCTCATCATCACCCACTTGTTCCTTCCCACAACAGATAATTGCGTTTTTATTCTTAATGCCATTGTCCGACACTGAATACTCTATGATTACTGTCTCAGGTTGCTTTTGTCTGTGGTGTGCCAGTTTGTGTGATTTCCTTCTCGAAAGAGAACTTGTTTTGCATTTAATCCTCTTTGCTCTGTGTTTCTGTGATTTTTTATTCTTTGATTCAAGAATGCAAAGATCAGATGGGTCAGCAATTGGCTGTATGAAGTTTGTAAAAGATGGCCCAGTGTCTGTTGAAGTAGTTGTTGTTGTTGGGCCTATAAAGTGTTGTTTCTATCTTTGCTTTCGGCCCGTTTTCTCATGCTCAGAAAAGCCTCCCACCTGATCCAATTCTTTTACTTCAGAGAGACAGACAACAGGCTGCCCAACTACAATCCTATAATCAGCTGCATCCATGTCATATAGTATCAGGGCTAAACAATTGTCAACTTCGTACACACTCTCATTGGCTAAGGCTGCGTGTTTGCATGGCTCCGTGAGTTCTGGATATAAGTACATAGGTGGCATGACCTGTTCGGTGAGTGCTCTGTCAAACGAATTGTTGATGCCCAACACAGCAATGTGATCAAATTCAAATTCTGCACTTTGTCCTGTAGTTCTGTGGGACAATGTTGCTCTCATCGAAGCATCACCGTGATCGTCCTCATCATCATCAGAGAGCCCCGATGCTGTGTAATGTGAGACATCCATGGAATGCTTGACTGTTGTAAGAGATGGGATATATGTGCCTTTGATTTCTATCAAGGACACCTCCACCTGGATGCCATCAAGGTTCAGCAACACTTGGTCCTGTAGAGGTTCCAGCTTACTGGTTCTGATAAGAACTCTTATACCTGATATGGATCCTTGGCTAACACAAGACGTGTCATAACCAACAATATTTCCCCAACTTTGTAGAAGAGCATCAATACAATTCCTATTCCAACCTTCCATCGGTAGCCCAAATATGGATATCCAAGCGAACCTGTCATAGGCGCATATCCTTGCTTCCCACTGCCTAAGGTTACTGAGTAGAGAGTACAGAAAAGATCTTGCTTTATTTTGTTCCTTACGCGCAGTTAACTGGTCCTCAAAAGTCACAATCACCTGGCTAGCTCCTAGGAATCTGAAGCTCACAGCGTTCTCTACTGATTTTAATACCATTTCCTCCATGGATGCTACATCAGCATTTGGCAGGATTGTCCCCACCAAGCTCCTACTAAGCCATTCCTTATCCTCAACTGTAGAGTTGTAGTTTATTATTCTCCTCTCATCACTGACCACTGCAGGTTTTGTGGACGTTAATACCTCAATAAAAGATTTGTTATCTCTAAACAAAAGCTTAGGTGGATATAGTGGAGCAGGTTTGGGAAGGGTTTTTGTTGGTGTCAAGGTAGGAGTAGAGGGGCTATGTTTAGCTGGGTTTACTCTTAATTTGTAAGTGTCAAACCAAAGGCTACTGGCGTGATCACAAAGGTCATTAACAGACATGGAAGATAGAATGTCCACGAATCCAAAGCGTCGTCCTAGAGTAGTTTTTCGCTTGGAGATGAACAACTTAGTAACCCTTCCAAACTTAAGGAAAGCTTTTTTTAGATCATGGTAATCAACCCAGGAAGGGAATCTTTCAAAAAACAGTTTGAGAGGTTGCAAGATAGGATGGGCAGTGTCAAGTGGTGACAGGCCAAGGCTTTTGGTGTTAGGTGCAGAGGGTATGACAGGGGTAGAAGAAGGTTTACGAGCAAAGGTAGCAGGGTGATTTGGATTTTGAGAAAACAGAAAAGTTGCAGTAGATGATTGCGGCATGGTGTGAACATGTTGGTCTGGTTTTTCTGTGGTGGTAAGGGGAGAGTGGTGGATGGAGGTAAGTTTGGTGGGTAGTGGAGGGTAGTGGCTTGGGAGCATTTTGTTTTTACTTCTCTCCTCACTTTTCTTCAAATCTGCCGAAGGTTAGACATGTGGATGGCATGATCGGCAACTTCCATCTTCCTCCTTCATTTCTACACTGGCTGAGTCGTCCACCGCTGCCATGGATGGGAGATCGGCGTGCGCCTTTCAAGTCTCCCTCTTCTTCCCTTCGACCACCCTCCTTAGTTCAGATGGGGATCGTGGCCAAAAGTCAGAGGAAGGGGGGGGGGTCGACTGCCTGGATCTCCTGGTTTTCACAACTGCAAAATTTTCTTGAACAAATACCCTTCTTCTTCTCCTTTACAAGTGGCTGGCGGCTCTGTTGGTTCGAAGATGGAGGTGACGGTGGCTGAGAGGCTGATTTGGTGGAGCCTGCAGATGAGATCGGGGGAAGAGAGGTGGAGCTTAGATCTGTAGGGAGAAGAAAACAGAGCAGATCGGGGGAAGAAACAGAGCAGATCGGTGGAGCCCGATCTAATTCCACGGTGATGCTCCGTGGTTTCTTGAGGTTACTGTGATTGGTTCCAGAGGAAGTTGTGGACAAGAGATCTCCGACATGGAATAAGGGTAGCATACAGTGCAGTGGAACGCATGAACCCAATGGAATATGGCCGCTTTCTAGTCCTGTCCCTGGGCACTGGTACAGCAAAATCAGAAGAAAAGTATGATGCAGAAGAAGCAGCTAAATGGGGTCTCTTGGGATGGTTGACTAGTGATGATTCTACTCCATTAGTGGATGTTTTCACGCAAGCTAGTGCTGACATGGTTGATTCACTTAAATGCTGTTTGATTAATAGGAATGAAAGGTAGGAATTGAGATCGAAATGAAAAAATTAATTAGGATATCATTTTAATTCCAATACCTTGTTTGAAATATTAATAAGAAATCAAAATAAAATTTAAAATTTTTAATATCTCATTTTTCAAATAAAAATGAATAGTGATTAAAAACATAAGTTTCATAAATTAGAAGGGTACAAAAAAAAGAGTCTTGGTAAATTGTGGGTAACTTGCTCGCAAATATCATCTCTTGGAGCTGTACTCTTCGGTTTGTGTTTCCTATTGTAGACAGTGGGCCTTAGAATTGCCCCCTCTGTATTTCATATAGAAATCGTTGGACTTCAGAAAGAGCAGGAAAAACTTCTGTTGAAAAATTAGCTTCAGAAAGTAGTAAAAATAAATTATTTATAGATTAAACAGGATGGATGCAAAAAAGTTGTCAAAAACCTTTTTTTTTCCACGACACAGAAAATACAATGTAAACTAGAATTGTAAAATCATAATTTAAATTTTTTAGCTAATTATATATTGATAATTTCAGCCAAGTAGTAAATCAATAATAGTATAACACAATTAAAAAAAAAGTGAAATAGATAATAGTAAAGTTCAAACAATTTAAAATACATAAAAAGCTAAAAATAGCAGAGTAAATGGTCGATGAGTTTCTGGAAAACCCAGAATTGGTCGACCGATTATTTATACAAAACCAAGCAAACCAATCATCTTATACTTCCAATAAACTCGTAAACTCGGTCTGATTTTACCAATTGTGCACGAGTCAAGTCTGATTTTATTGGTTTATGAGTTTTTGGTTCGATTTTACATGTTAGATATAGTAAAATTTTATGATTTTACAAGTTAATTCATGATTTTGACAACAATGAATACAAATCTATAGGTTAGTGGATGAAACGTTCACAATCAGCTAAAGCTTTCTTCATTCGTGATCACTTGTTTAGGACTCTTACAGCCAACATCTCTGCTTCATGCTCGAATCATGGTAAGTTTGGCATTTCCTTGTCATGTCTTGTGTTGATTTGTGATGGGGCAGAGGAAAGAGAAAAGATCTGAAATCCAAAGACATGACATGACTGTAGAATTACAGGACTCAGACCCTGCTTAATTGAAAATTCATTTTGAAGATTATCCTATAAGAAAGTGTAATCCATTAATTGCATGTTCTTTCTCTACTGTCATTTGTTTTCCCATTAATCTTCATTGATTATGCCAATGAATGGAAGTCCTTAATTTTTCTTATGTTCTCTCAAAACACAGCCCTGGACTTGATAAAAAAAAATGTGGAGGTGCAACCAATCTTATAACCAACAACATAAACGCTAGCCAATTTTGTTACTGACCTTGGAGAAAAGGTTCAGGTGCCCATCATATCATTTTCTGCTTCAAGTCCTCTTACTTCAATCAGGAGTTCATATTTTTTTCGCGCAAAACAAAATGACTCAAGTCAAGTGAATGTCATATTTGTTTGTTATTTCAAGCCTTTGGATGGAGAGAAGCAGTACCCATCTACATTGACAACGGATATGGAGAGGGAATCATACCTTATTTGACTGATGCTTTGCAGGCAGTAGGGGCTAGCTCGTATCACCTACCGGAGTGTCATTTCTCCATCAGCCACAAATGATCAAATTGTTGAGGAGCTATACAAGCTAATGACTATGCCAACTAGTTCATTGTCCACATGTATCCTTCTCTTGGCACTCGGCTGTTTGCCAACGCGAAAGAGATTGGAATGGTGAGTGAAGGCTATGTTTGAATCATGGCTGATGGTATGACTGCTGATTGATGGACTTCACCCACACTAATACAACGCAAGGGGTATTGGGTGTTAATAAACCTAATGTACCAAGAACAAAAGAGCTCGAAAATTTTCGAGCTCGAGGAAATGGAAATTCCAACAAGATAATCCAGATAATGTTGATGCTGACATGAACATTTATGGACTACGGGCCTATGATGCTGCCACGGCTTTTTCCTTGGCAATTGAGGAAGCTGGAACTACAAATTTTGGCTTCCAGAAAGCAAATGTTTCTAGCAATATATTCATCAACCGATCTTGAAACTCTTGAGGTCTCTTTAAATGGTCCAAACCTTCATATAGCGTTATCAAACACTAGTTTCAAAGGTCTTGCAGGATATTTTTTTTGGAATAAGTCGATATATTGAAAGAGCTAACCAGAAGGTAGCCAAAAACAAAATACATGAAAAAAAAAAAAAAGAATCACAATAACAAAAAGCAAACACAAAAAGAAAGGAAAAGAAAGTCAACAAATACATAACTGGAAAAGGACATTAGGAATGAAGAAGATGATACGCCATGCTAAAAGCCTTTATTTGGTGTTAGACCAATCTATAATACCTTCAGGTCCCATAATTAAAGTAGTGCCAGTAGCCATGAAGAACTTATCTGCAGACTTGAGCCAATTTGAGAGGCGATAAAGAATTAAGGAGAAAATATCTTCGAAGGTCGCAGTTCCATCATTGAAGATTACCTTGTTCCTCATAAGCCATATACTCCAGCTAACACAACAAGAAAGCATAGACCAAGCCTTACGCTGGAATTTTCCGAACACTAGGTTGGGCCATTGATGTAAAAGATCATCCACACAGCAGGGAAGGCAACCACTAATACCCCACCAATCCAAGAATTTCATCCATAATTTCCACACTGGTCTACAATGAAGGAGAAGATGATTTGAAGTCTCAATCTCATTTTCACAAAAGATACTAAAGGCTTGATCAACTAGGATTATATTACGGCAAAGTAAGAAATCCTTAGTGCACAGTCTATTCTGAACAGCTAGCCAAAGAAAAGATTGAACCTTAGGAGGGACCCCTTTTTGCCATATCGAAGCCTTGAAAGTTCTAAGCCCTGGATTCACAATCCTGTCAATAAGTAAAGAACAAGTTTTAACTGTATACCCTCCATCTGTTGAAGAGGACCAGACTTTTTTATCTAAAGTTGTTGCCTTTATTCGAAAGCTTTCTAGAGATGAGAGAAGGTAGACGACCTGCTCAGTTTCAAAGAGGAACAATTGTCTCCTCCAAGCTAACTCCCACTTCCATTCTCCTTGCTCCCAAATTCCCATGTCAGCAATTGTGGCATTCGGTTTAGTGGTAAGAATGTAGAGTCGTGGGTAGATGACTTTCAATGGAGAGCTATCAAACCAAACATCAGACCAGAATCGAGTCAGAGAGCCATTTCCCACTACAAATCTGCAATTATTGGCTAGAGATGAAGAGACAGAGTCTGTTGAGGTCATAAGGGATGTTATATCCCTCTAGATACAAGACAATCTTCTACTAAAAATAAGGAAACCATTTTCAAACACCGGCTTGAATTTGTTGAATATCATCTTCTTCCACAGCTCATTACCAGGAAGAGAGAGCCTCCAAATCCACTTGAAAAGCATTGCTTTATTCTTGGCTATCAATGACCCAATCCCAAGTCCACCCCTATCCTTATCTCTAACAACCACGCTCCATTGGACTTTGCAAATTTTTCTCATTTTGACAGTTCCCGACCATAAGAATTTGCGTTGGATGGAAGTAAGTAAGCGACACACACCTTTTGGCATAAGAAAGATGGACATGAAGTACAAAGGAAGGGAGTTCAACACACTTTTGATAAGGCAAATGCGACCGGCCATGCTTAACATTCTCCCTTTCCACGAAGTGAGTTTCTTTCGAAACTTATCAATGACGGGTTTCCATGTTCAAATCCTTCTAGGGTTAGACCCCAAAGGCATTCCCAGGTAATTACATGGAAGAGAATTATGCCTGCAGTAAACTGATTTTGCAAACTCATCCAAGCAAGAGTCATCAACATTGATTCCTACAAGAGAACTCTTAAAAAAATTAATGTGCAAGCCTGAGCATAGAGCAAACCACCTTAAGACTCTTTTAACTGACTGGAGGGCATGCAAACTAGCTGGCATAAAGACAAGAGTGTCATCTGCATATTGAAGGTGACTTAAGAAGTTATTGGAGCCAAAATCAATACCCTGAAAGATGTCTGAGGATGCCGCACGTTGGAAGAGAACAGATAGACCTTCAGCAGCAATATTAAAAAGAAAGGGAGATAGGGGATCACCTTGCCTAATACCTCACCCCACTTTGAACTCTGGGGAAGGAGAGCCATTGACTAAGACTGAAACCTGACTAGTAGACAAGCAGGAGGAAATCCACCCTCTCCATTTAGCACCAAAACCCATGTAAGTCATCACCTCATCAATGTAATCCCATAGAACTGAATCAAAAGCTTTTTGGAAATCAACCTTGAAGATGAGACCCGATCTTCGACTTCTTTTTAGATCATAAACCACTTCATTAGCTACCATAAAACCATCAACAATTTGTCTGTCTGCTATAAAAGCAGTCTGATTGTCACTAATCAAGCTGCCTATTACTTCCTTTAATATGCTGGACAAAATCTTCGCAATAATCTTGTAAATACCATGGATAAAACTAATGGGGCGATACTCTTTGAATTCCATAGTAACCTTTCTTTTCGGCACCAAAGTGATATAGGAGAGGTTAACCCCTTTCGGCATAGACCCTGTTCTAAAAAATTCAGTGATCAGATCCAATAAGTCTTCTGCAATAAAATCCCAAGCGAGCTTATAGAATTTAAAATTGAAACCGTCTGGACCAGGACTCTTAGAACCATCACAATCCCACACACATCTTTTAATTTCATCCAATGTCACATCTCGCTCTAGCCAAAGAGACAACTTTGAATTTAACCTTTTAAAACCTACAGGATCCATCTCTGCTTTCTTCCCAATTGGAGCTCTATACATATTATAAAAATAATCAACAGCAGCAGATTTGATTTCTGGTAATGACCGGAGTTCAGCCCCCTTATGATTGATCATCATAATATGAGATTTAGCTCTTCTGAAGTTAGCTATCAAATGGAAAAACCTGGTATTACGATCCCCTAGCTTGCACCACAACTGTCTAGATCTCTGCCTCCACTTGCATTCAACTCTATTACTGTAGGTCCATTTATCCTTTATAAGAGATTCAAGCTTGAGGTGATCTGAGGGACATAGAGGATCAGCCTCCTGTTTTCTCTCTAGATCATCAATTTAGGAAATCACAACCTGAAGCTTGGACTCCTGATCACCAAAATCATCTTTGTTCCATCGCCGAAGTTGAGCTGCTACAAAGTTAAGCTTCTTAATAAATCTGAAACGTCCTGGGAATGCTGTACACCCGTCAAACCAAAAGCCTCTAATAATATTTTTGAAGTTAGGAAATTGAAGCCAACAGTCCAAAAATTTAAAAGGCCGATAACCACTCTCTAGGAGGGAATCAGACACAAGCAAGGGGCAATGGTCTGACATTTCTCTGGGTAATCGATGGAGCATTACATTTGAGAATTGCAGAAGAAAGGATTTATCTGAGAAAGCACGGTCTAGTTTGCTCATCAAGAAATTCCTGAACCAAGTGAAGTAACCTCCAGCCAGTTAATACTCAATAAGGTGACAAGAATCCAGAAAATTCCTAAAAGCTGAAGAGCCCTTGATATGAAGATAGCCACTGCTTCTATCAATCTGATTCAAAGTCTCATTAAAATCTCCCACCATCAACCACGGAATAGGGAAGGCATGTCTAAGGATACACAAGTTCTTCCAAAGATCCCTTTTTTTCTAACATAGAACAAGGGGCATAAACACCAACAATAGCACAGATAAAACCACTTTACATATGCTGACCGTATAGACCAATCCACCCGTAACCATATTCAACAGATGAAACCTGAAATTTAGTATCATCCCAAAGAGCAATCATACCCCCTCTACTACCTTCAGCCTCGTTACAAGCCCAATTAACATTGCTATTATTCCAAACACGAAAAATGAGAGAGTCTGTGCAAGTCTTAATTTTAGTTTCTAGAAGGAAGCACACTTCAATATTATGAATATCAATAAGCCTACCCACAGCCCGCAATTTTCCAGCCCTACCCAGACCACATAAGTTCCAAGAGAGAACCTTCATAAAGAAAATAGAAAAAATCCTAACCAAAGCAGAGGAAACAAAGGACTTACTGGACAGCCCTCCAGTCAGCCTCCTCTTGTTGAAGCTGTTTTCGAATATCTCCTTCAAAAGCATAAAGGTTGGAATTGTCCCTAATAAGCAAAGCTTCCCCAATCTGGACCATACCCTGAACTTCTCGATCTTCTGAACTCACAATAGCTTCTTCATCTCTTGATTGCATAGATCCTGTTATACAAAGATATTTATGAGAATCCCCAACATTTTGAAAATGGCGTCTATTCCCCATGTGAACATCTGAGTCATCTGTAGATTCTTCTATGTCATCTGCGTGTCTCTGTAAAGTCCCATGAATTGTTAAAAGTTTTGTCTTTCTTCGTCTTGAGCGAAATTTCACTTGATTGTTGTCCTGTTGAGTAAGATCTCTAGAGTTGGTATACATAGTAGAACCCAACTTTAGGGGTTGGCTTGGTTCATCCGTTTGGGGCCATGTATCTTGAATTGGCTCATGGGCCAAGTCATAATTGGAGCAAGAAAATGAGGAGGTATTATCAAGGGAGTCAGAATAGTAAGTACCCAAACTAAGCTGGGCTTCTACCATAAGGGGGTGGCCCGAAGTAACATGACCAAGGTCCACCGAATGATGAGCTTGAACATTAGAGTCTTGCACCTTGCTAACATCAGCAGCATAGTTGCTAGTGGTGCTGACGTGATGATTTAAGTTTTGAGTATATCCCAAAATTTCAGGGAAAAGATCTGTAGACATTGTTGGGAAGTGGACTTGCCCCCTAGTTGTTGCAGTGCATTTATGATGACAAGAGAGTTGTGGTCTTGGAGCCTAGTTGGAGCCGAATAGGAAGCCTCCCTATAAGCTGTATCATCAGCTAGATGTGGTTTATCAGTTGCCGCCTCTTCACAATTTGAAAAAGATTTCATTTTGTCCCCCGTATCAAGCCCCACATCATGAGTAGTTTCAACTGAAAAATTTGCTATAGTTCCATCCGAACTAGATTCATAGCCACCAGTTGTGGACCCATCTTCCAAAACTAAGTTACTATGGAAGGTGTCCATGGAGTAGCAAATTGACTCAGCCATGGGATAGTGAAGACTGTCGATTTCGTCAATACGAATGGTATGTTCTTCCCCATCAATGTGCAAGATGATTGTCTTCCTTATATATGGCCTGGAGATAAAATTTATATTCCTATGTGTGTGGATAGGGGTGCCAGTAAAGGGTGGATTCAACCAGCTTCTGACAGTGACAAGAGATCCCAAATATAACACAACAAAATTTTCGGAAATTGCATAGTTGTTTTAATTTGAAGCTGTAGTGGAAACTTACCTTATAAGTACATTCCCTTTGCCAATCCTAATGGTTAATGTCAAAGAAACAATTCAGCCTAATAGCTTTAGCTGATAGGTAAGATTCAAAGATATTATTTATATTATTTTCTAACATATCTCATTAAATAAAAAACTTTTAAGCTTAAAACTTATATAAACTCACACTACTTTGTACTATTAATTATATTTTAATTAGAAAAAGAATTACTATTAATTATATTTTAATTAGAAGAGAGAATGAGGGTGGTGACTCACATAACAGCAACAACAACATAAATTTTAACAGTGGTAATAGTTCATATCATGGGAAATGTAAAGATATCAACGGCTCTACATCTACCAAGTGTCAGAAGATTAGATATTGATATTGTTAGAATGCTATTAGTATTGTTTGTTAGTTAAATGAGTTTGTTAGCATTATTTCAGTGCAAAAGAAAGAACAAATACCGTGTATTATCTTTCTAATACAACATATATAAACTGAGGATTAGTGATGTGAACATTAAGAAAAAGCAAATAATAAAACAGTGCTAGAATTCGTCTTCTGCTTCTCTGTGTAACAGATTCATTTTTTGTTCTTCTTCCTTTCTACTCTCTGCTCTTTCTTCATTTCTGTTTCGTTTCTGCATAAATATTATTGTGTATCATGGTATCAAAGCAATAGAATTCTTGATCTTGTGGCCGTTAGCTTCTGAATTCTGGCTTTATTCTCATTCTCTTCATGAAATTCCTGTGTATTTGTTGATGTGCCTATCATCTATTTGATATATTGCCTAACTAATTCTCTTCTTCAATACTTCAATTTTCCATTACTTCACTGATCGTTACAATCTTCAATTCTCTACTTTCAATTCCTGCATTCTAAAATTGTGACTAGTTCTCAAATTCAGATTGTCCAATCTCCTATCACTTCTTTGCTTCCTACAATCTCAATTGCTATAATAGTGAAGCTTAATGATACAAATTATCTCATATGGCAATTTCAAATGAAAATTCTTCTTGAGAGTCATGGAATTTTAGGATTTGTTAATGGTTCCAGAAAATATCCAAGTTGATTTGATGCAAATTTCGATCTTGAGGGTGTTGAATCTGATGATCATCAAATTTGGAAAATGCATGACAGAGCATTGATGCAGCTATTTATTGCCACTCTTTCTTCTACTACCATTTCCTATGTCATTGGATGCATTAGTTCTCATGATATATGGATTCAATTGCAGGATAGATTTTCTACAGTGACCAAGCCAAGAATCTTTCAGATGAAGAGTGAACTTCAAACTATCAAGAAAGGTTCAGAACATATGTCTCAGTATCTACAGAGAATCAAAGTTACACGTGATCATCTCTCTGCTGCAGGTGTTTATTTTGAAGATGATGATATTGTGATCTTGGCTCTCAATGGCCTTTCTTCTGACTATTACATGTTTCGATGTATGGTTCGAGGCAGAGACAATGTGTTATCTCTTAAAGATTTTTGATCTCAATTGCTTCCTGAAGAAGCTACTATTAAGCAAACTCATTCATCATCTCCATTTGTCTCTGCAATGCTGGTTCAGAATCAGGTGTCTCAAGGCAAGGCTCTTGTTCTTGATGAAGGTAATTCTAACCCTCTTTCTTCTAACTCCAAGTCAGCCCCATCTTCTTAATTTTCCTCTAGCTTCCATAAAGGTTTTAATGGCTATCAGAGTGGTTTCAATGGTCATAACATTGGTGGTTATTTTAGCCATCGTGGCTCTTAGTTTAAAGGTCGTGGCAGAGGTCGCAGTAATTTCCAATCTGGCCTACGACCTTATCATGTTCAGCCAAGCTCTAGTCCTGGTATTCTTGGTCCTGGAATTGATATTCCTACTTGTCAAATCTGTGGTAAGAGAGGTTATGTAGCTGCTGATTGTTATCAACGCCACAATTAATCTTCAGCCCCTACCTCTTCTATTCAATGTCAAATTTGCTGGAAATATGGGCATTCTACTATTCAATGTTATCATAGAGGCAACTTATCCTATCAAGGCAGACCTCCTTCCATCAATCTTAGTGCTATGGTTGCCACCTTTCCTCCACCTCATAAACAAGTTTGGGTGGCTGATACCGGAGCCGCAGCTCATATGACCTCTGATTTGTCTTAACTTTGCTTGGCTACTCCTTACTCTGGTTTTAATGCTATTACACTGTAGGAGGTTCAGGTTTGAGCATTTCTAGTATTGGCTCTTCTCTTTTGAATATTCCACAGTGCTCCTTACAATTACACCAAGTGTTGCATGTGCCTAAGTTATCTCAACATTTGCTGTCAATTTATAGGCTTTGTAAAGATAACCATTGCCAATTTATTTGTGATGACTTTTGGTTTTTGGATTCAGGACAAGATCACGAGGAATGTCCTTCTCAAGGGACTGTGTAGTGATGGTTTATATCCTATCCTTTTCTTTGTTTCTTCTAGTTCCCAAACACCTTTTCAAATTGCATATGCTTCCCACCATAATCAGTATTGCTATCTTGGTCAACATGTTAAAACCAATCTCTGGCACAAGCGGTTTGGTCATCCCTCTAATACAATCATGTCCACTCTTCTCACTCAGTCTCAGATTCCTTTTACTTCAGATCCTACCAAGTCTATTTGTACCACTTGTTTAGAGGGTAAAATTACTAAACTTCCTTTTCCATATCCAGCAGTTAAATCTATCCACCCTTTAGAGATCATACATAGTGATGTTTGGGGTCCTACTCCCACAATGTTTGTTGAGGGCTTTCAATATTATGTTAGTTTTGTTGATGAATGTACACGGTACACTTGGATTTTTCCAATGATCAATAAAAAAGAGGTTTATTCTATTTTTGTCCATTTCCATACATTTTTAGTTACTCAATTTCCTAATACACTTAGGGTCTTTCAAAGTGATGGAGGTGGTGAGTACCAACTTCAAAAATTATCTTCTTACCGAGAGAATTGTTCATCAAATGTCATGTCCCTATACCCCTGAACAAAATGGTCTTACTGAGAGAAAGCATAGACATATTGTGGAAACAACCATCACTTTATTACAAACTGCCAATATCCCTCATAAATTCTGGTTTTATGCTTGTTCTCCTTCCATCTATTTGATTAATAGATTTCCTTGTCAAATTCTCTAGCTAAAATCTCTTTTTTTATTGTTGTATGGTTCTTCCCCTGTCATCCATCACTTACGCATGTTTGGTTGTGCTTGTTTCCTTTTACTTCAACCTTACAATGCTCACAAACTTCAGCCCAAAACTTCCACTTGCATTTTTTTAGGGTATGCCGGCCAGTATAAGGGGTATATTTGTTTTTCTCTTCACACTAATCGCTTCCTTATATCTCGACATGTTCTCTTTGATGAATCGATGTTTCCTTACACTTCTATGCATATGCTTGCAATCTCTACTTCTCTGCATGTGTCTACTCTCTCTACTTCTTCCCCATATATCTCTCTTCATAACATTGTTTTACCCCTTGTTTCTTCCTCTCCTTTATTTCCTTCTCATGATTCTGCATTGTTGCCTTCCCTGTCGCCTGGTCTATCTTCTCAGCCTTCATCTGTTTTGCACTCCCCTACACATTCTCCTCTCCCCGTGGATCTTGATTTCCATCCTAAGCACCTGTGTGTGGTTTTGCCTCTCTCCACTATAAATCTTCATCCTATGACTACCAAGTCTAAGAGTGGAATTTCCAAGAAACAGACATATTCTACCTCTATTCAGTCTCTTGATCTCTCTTAGGTTGAACTCGTTCCTTCAAGATTGCTTCTACAATTGTTGAATGGCATTTAGCCATGCAGGAGGAAATTATGGCCCTTCATGCCCAGGGCATTTGGGACCTCGTTTCTTTACCACCTGCCAGGAATCTTGTTGGTTGTAAGTGGGTCTATCGGTTGAAGAAGCATGATGATGGTTCTATAGCTCGCCATAAGGCTCGATTGATGGCTAAGGGGTTTAGTCAAGAGGAGGGTATTAACTATGGTGAAACCTTCAGTCCTGTGGTGAAACCTACCATTGTTCGTTTAGTTCTTGCCCTTGCAACTCACTTTAATTGGTCAATGCGGCAACTTGATGTTAAGAATGCATTTTTGCATGGCATTCTTCATGAGGAGGTTTATATGACTCAACCTCAAGGCTTTATTAGCAAGGCTCATCCCTCTAATTTTGTCTACCAACTAAGGAAGTCTTTGTATGGTCTTAAACAGGCTCCTCGTGCCTGGAATGAGTGGTTCACCAGTTTTTTGCCCAACTTAGGGTTTCAAGCCTCTCTTGTTGATTCCTCTTTGTTTGTTCAGCACTCTACTCATGGCACTATGATCTTGCTCCTCTATGTTGATGATATCATTCTTATTGGCAGCCATTCTTCTCTTTTTCCATCGGTTATTGCTGCTCTGTCTCAGGAATTTGATCTCAAGGATTTTGGTCAATTGCATCATTTTTTGGGGCTGCAGATTTCCTATCTGCCTTTTGGTTTACTTATGTCTCAAACTAGCTATATCACTGAATTACTTGACAGGGTTGATTTGCAGAATTCAAAATCTTTTGCTACTCCTTGTCTTCCTCATCATCACCTGCTCAAGGATGATGGCCAGCCCTATTCTAATCCGCAGCAATACAGGAGCATTGTGGGAGCCTTGCAATATCTCACTTTCACAAGGCCTGATATTGCCTTTTTAGTGAATCAAGCTTGTCAGTTCATGCATAATCCCATGGTCTCTCATATTGTAGCAGTCAAACGAATTTTGCGATATCTCAAAGGTACCCTACATCTTGGCCTTCATTTTCAACCCAATCTTTTCATTTGCAGGCCTACAATGATGCCGACTAGGCTGGAGACCCTAATGACTGTCGGTCTGTCTCTGGTTCTCTTGTTTATTTTGGTTCTAGTCCTATTTCTTGGGCTTCTAAGAAACAACATGTTGTTTCTCGTTCTTCTATGGAGGCTGAATATCGCGCTCTCACTATCACTACTGCAGAGCTTGCCTGGATTCGTCAACTGCTTTGTATATTCATATTCCTTTACTTGTTCCCTTTAATTCATTGTGATAATATCTCTGTTATCTCCCTTGCTTCCAATCCAGTGTTCCATTCTAGGATGAAACATCTCCAAATCGATTATCATTTTGTTAGGGAACAGGTTATCATGAGTGATTTACTGGTCCAGCATGTCTCCTCTATTGATCAGTATGCTAATATCCTCTCCAAAGGTCTTTCCATTTCTTTGTTTCAACATCATTGTTCCAGTCTCATGCTTGGCTCCTCCAAGCCTGTGATTGAGGGGGCATGTAAAGATATCAACAGCTCTACGTCTGCCAAGTGTTAGAAGATTAGAGATTGATATTGTTAGAATACTATTAGTATTGTTTGTTAGTTAAGAGAGTTTATCAGCATTATTTCAGTGCAAAAGAAAGAACAAATACCGTATATTATCTTTCTAATACAACATTTATAAACTGAGGATTAGTGATGTGAACATTAAGAAAAAGCAAATAATAAAACAGTGCTAGAATTCGTCTTCTGCTTCTCTGTGTAACAGATTCATTCTCTGTTCTTTTTCCTTTCTACTCTTTGCTCTTTCTTCATTTTTGTTTCATTTCTGTATAAATATTACTGTCTATCAGGAACAGTGGTCTTAACAACAATTGGCAACAAGGCAATCGTTCCTCTTCCTCAAATCAGTGGTCTAATACACGATCTGTTAGGTTCCTACTTTGTTATAAACCTTATCACTCAATTCAACGGTGTTCCCAACTTCATAGTCATTGGTTACAAGCTAAGCCCGTCAAAGAACCATCTCAACCTAATAGCTTAAGTTGTTAGGTGAGGTTCTAGGATATGATTTATATTATTCTCTAACACACCCCCTCAAGTAAAAGCCCTTTGGGCTTGAAACTTGCACAGGCTCATATTATCTTGTGCTTAATTTTATCAAATAAATGGGGATGGTGATATTCGAACTCGAGACCACCTAGTCATCAAGGCTCTGATACTATGTCAAAGAACCATATCAACCCAATAGCTTAAGCTGTTAGGTAAGGTTCCAGGATATGATTTATATTATTTTCTAACAAAGCCAACCTAGCTCTTAGCTATTAATTAGATTGTACAGATAATTTTGAGGGCGAAAGTGTTATCACTATATGCAGTGCACGGATTATAAATGGTGTAGCCTAGCTTGATCTTGATTTTTCAGGACTGAAAGTCAAGCAATTAGTGAGGGATTCTGATAGTTTATTGCAAGCTTCTTCTTTTTTTCTTTTCAAGGATCAGGGCTTACAGATGGACAAGTATAAATATAGTTGTTTGGGCGCTTGTATTTGCAGTAGACTTGGATGAATAGAAATGAAGTATTTTAGAAGTTTCCCCATAGTTATAGTCATTGAAGGTTTTAACTTACAACAAACCTGGAGAAAGTCAACTTGTCATGCATTACTTCCAAGCAATCAAAAGGATATAAAACAGAAGTCGAAGATATTCTTATAAAAGAGTACTCCTGTTAGGTCAGTTTTCAGATTTCATCATTCCTGCAACCATCAGCATATGTATTAAAGTTGATACGACCTACCTCAATTCTTAACTAGGCTAGATAAGTTAGAATATTCATGTTGAACTTGAGAAAACGATGCGTCTTTAAAAAAGACTTTGTGACGTGACAAAGGATGCTTCCTATAATGGAAGCGATGGTTTTTTCTGATTAAAAAAATGCTGTTTCTGTTTTGGCTGCATTAGAAAGCTAGAGGCCATTGTAACTACAAGCTTGAATATTCTATAATCATTGCAGATATGTATTTGATTTTGAAAAGGTAAACGGTGATGAAGTCAGACCAAGGGATACCTTAGAGTATAGGGACAACTCTTCAATATGTAATAAGTTATTATAGCTAGACGCCCAATTAAGTGCCTGTATTTTACATATTAATACTTGAAATGTGATTCAGTGACTAACAAGAGAATTGTAATACCAGTGCAAATCTTCTCAAAATCTTTACAATTTCCTAGAAGTTACATCATTAGGAAGCAAAAAATAAAAAATAAATCCTCCAATAGGATATTCTTTCGTTCTTTCTTTTGACCTTAATTATAGACTCATATTCTTTGCACAACTTGATTGATGTTAATTTTGCTATATAGTTTTGGAAATTAATTGTTTAATATATATATATATATATTAAGAGATGCTGCCATTCAAGCTTCAACCAAACAAACTAGAATCGTACAACACAACAAGATGAAGAAACTCCCTTCGAAGCCTGCTCTCTCTTTGGTCTTTTTCTTTCTTTCTTTAAAGATTTGGTTCATAGAAGTGCTGGTAGCCCAGAATACAGCAACAATTCCAGTGAATGTAGGTGTGGTTCTTGACTTGGAATTTTCGGGTGGTAATATTGGTTTGACATGCATCAACATGGCCCTTTCAGACTTCTATGCCACTCATAGTGACTACAAAACTAGATTGGTCCTCACCACCAGGAACTCCGGGAACGATGTTGTTGGTGCAGCTGCAGCAGGTTCTCTCTGATCCCAGCTTTCTCTCATACTGTTGATTTGATCTAAAATTGAACATTTACTCTCTTGTTTTAAACTGATGATTAACATACTTATGCATACAATTCAATAGTAAAAATTTATACACTCCGTGATGTGATCAGGAGCCCTGCAACTTCCTTTAGCTTTGATCTAATTAGCATTACTACTGAATTATAGCAGTGGGGAAAAATTAATAAAATTAAGGATTTCTCATGAATACTTACCACATTATAGTATTATAAGGAGAGTCAAAAGTCATCCAAAAATTGTGGACTTGTGGCTAGCTTCCTTCTAAAAGTCATATATGTGAGCTGTACTCTACGGGACATGGTTTGTTAATTTTTTTTCACCTAGTGGGATGGTTACATGTGCAAAAACGGTCAGATGTTAATTCTAAATTTATATTTTTATTCTCTGAAAAATAATTATATTCTCATGACCCAAATTCCAAGTCTATAGCCGTCAATGTACGTAGGAGCAGTGCCATAGAGCTAGACACATCACATGAGCTTAGCTTTTGAACATATATATCATAAAACAAATATATATAAAATTCACACAATATTTCGTAATCTTTCAAATATTCTTCAAAACTAATACAACAGTTTATAATTTAAAATACTTATTACATTAAATAAAATCCAATCTTTGAAGAAAAATCTAAACTTGAATGAAAACAATATAATAGTTGAGCATCTAAGACATCAAAACTTAAAAAATAAAACAAGCCTCGCAGAAGCAAGCAAGGCACACCAACAAACAAAGTAGCAAGAACTCTCAATTAAAAGTAACCTAAGAATCTAAAATAATATTAAAATGAAAGGGAGAATTTAACCAATTCATTGAGAGATTTTATATATATATATATATATATATAGACAAGGTTTTGCAGCCCTAATCACTGTGGGAGAATCATTCGCCACATATTGGTGCCTCTCTCACTAGCTAGGTATACAAAATATTATATACAAATAGACTAACTACACTCTATTAGCATAAAGTTATTGACAAGTATACTGATATCAAGAAATAATAAATACTCAGATAATTATCAAAGTAAATAAATATCATATCGAATATAATTTAATTTTACATAATACGAGTGATAATTCAAGAATAGATGAGTACTCAAATAATAAAGTAATATATAAATATTCAAGAATTAATCAATTGCACTCATTGTATAATCAACATACATATATTATTTATATTACATGTATATTAGATATTATCTCACTCACTTGGAAAACAAAAGCAAAAGACCAATGGATGTAGCCAAAAACTATGTACTAATGATTGTTACGAGGAATGTCAACAGAACCTATAATAGATATAAAAAATGCTCAGAAATAACTCAGAGAAAAATAACATAAAAGATTAAAACTCTAATCTTAGACACTAAAATGTAACTCTAGAGCCATACTGATTCACACAATTGATCTTGAACAAAACCCAAACTTATTGAACCTAATAGACTTGATTAACCCCTATTAATTGGTCAATCGGTTGACCAAAAAGACCAACCGATCGGTTGCCACCACAAGCAACTGATTGCCAGGTTCATACCAATCAAACAATTAGTTGATTGGGATTTCTAGAATCCCGATCTAATAGTCATCAATTCTACATATCCCCATAAACAATTAAGACCTATAATTCCAGTCATCTAATCAGTTTGTTTTAAGCCAACTAACACCCTAAAATTTTAATTAAATCCTTTAAATTGTTCAATCATCAAATTATAATAAAAACTCTAAACTTTTCTTTAATCCTTATACCAATAATTTCCTAATAAAAAACAATAAGGAGATACTTACTTATTTCTTCCACCCTTCTTGAAACCAAAACTTAAGTTCGTAACTTATTTCCTTGGTGTTTTCTAAGAGAAAATTCACTATAAAGGAGAAGATGAAAAACAAATTATATGGTAACTTTCTCTTTAGATACCTATGTTAGTTTGAGTTTTGTTTGGGTTGAACTTTAGACTTAGGTCTAATAGGCTAAGAATATGGGTCTTGAATATATGGTGAGCCTCCTTAAGATATTTTCAAAACCTTTAAATAGGCAACCTATAACTACTATAAAATAACTTAAATTTCGAAGGCATAAAAAGAAAATTAAAACAATATAAAAAATCCAAAAAAATCATATGAAAAGTAATAAAATTGGTCCAAATAGCAATTTAGAGGGCTAATTTTGGGATATCCAATGATTTTATAAGTGAAAAAATAGTTTCACATAGAAAAACTACTTATAGAATCTCTTAAAAAATTTAAACTCGATCCCACGGTCAAGTTTTGTATTATCATAATTTTAAGTAACTACTCTAGTTTGACATAATTATATCTTCTTTTAAACCTAAATCTAATTTACTAGTCTGTATACAAAAGCATCTGTTAAACCATAAACATAGGTTTGATCCCTACATGAATGCTCGTAACCTCCACTTTTTACAAGCTTGACTTCATCAAATATACCACGACACATCAATGAAAGAAGATGAGGTGTACTGATTTTTAGGTTGCTGTTTCTTCTCGTTGTTTAGGAGGGTCAGGAGAACCCCAAATGCCAAGTACAACCTTTTACAATTATATTCATGATTTATCAGAAGTCTAATTTAATATAAAGTACAATATAATCATAATTAAGTCTCTATGATTAATCTTTACTGATTATTGAAAATAATTGATCTATACGGTAATTGTTTTCTTAATCCTTTTACAAGTACAGCCCTGGACCTGATAAAAAATTTTGAAGTGCAAGCAATCATAGGCCCAACAACATCAACGCAAGCAAATTTTGTCATTGAACTTGGAGAAAAAGCTCAGGTGCCTGTTATATCATTTTCTGCATCAAGTCCTTCTCTCACTTCCATCAGGAGTCCCTTCTTCTTCCGAGCTACCCAAAATGACTCAACTCAGGTGAATGCCATAAGTGCATTAGTTCAAGCCTTTGGATGGAGAGAAGCTGTACCCATCTACATTGACAATGAGTATGGAGAGGGCGTGATACCTTATTTAACTGATGCTCTGCAAGCAGTTGATGCTCGTGTACCGTACCGGAGTGTCATTTCTCCATCAGCCACTGATGATCAAATTGTTTCAGAGCTTTACAAGTTGATGACAATGCAAACTAGAGTTTTCATTGTGCACATGTTTCCATCTCTTGGTGCTCGGGTTTTTGCCAAAGCAAAAGAGATTGGCATGGTGAGTGAAGGCTATGTTTGGATCATGACTGATGGTCTAACAGCTGAATTTTTTAGTTCACCAAATACTTCTGTCACTAATACAATGCAAGGTGCATTGGGTGTGACACCTTATGTGCCAAGAACAAAAGATCTCGAAACTTTTCGAATTCGGTGGAAAAGAAAATTCCAACAAGATAATCCAGATATTATTGATGCTGAGTTGAATATTTTTGGCTTATGGGCATATGATGCTGCAACAGCTTTAGCCTTGGCTGTTGAGAAAGCTGGAACTGCAAATTTAGGCTTCCAAAAGGCAAACGTTTCTAGCAATTCATCCACAGATCTTGCAACTCTTGGGGTGTCTTTAAATGGTCCAACCTCGTTCAAGCTTTATCAAACATTACTTTCAAAGGTCTTACAGGAGATTACCTTTTCGATAATGGGCAGTTACAGTCATCAGCTTTCCAGATAATAAATGTGAACGGCAATGGGGGAAGAGAGATAGGATTCTGGACATCAACCAAAAGGATTGTCAAAACATTGAACTCAACAAATAATATGACTGCGTACTCAGGTTCTAACTCCGATCTTTCAAATGTCATATGGCCGGGTGATACAACTTCTGTTCCCAAGGGCTGGGAGATTCCAACGAATGGGAAGAAGTTGAGAATAGGAGTGCCTTTGAAGGATGGTTTCAGTGAGTTTGTGAAAGTAACAAGAGATCCTAGTTCTAACACCACAACCGTCACTGGATACAGCATAGATGTTTTTGATTCTGTTGTCAAAGCATTGCCTTATGCTTTGCCTTACGAGTACATCCCCTTTGCGAAGCCTAACGGCGAGACAGCTGGAACTTACAATGATCTGATATATCAAGTGTACTTGAAGGTAAAACTTTCACCAACCTTTTCCTGTCCTAGATCACATTCAGTTTTATATCTGAAACAAGATTTGAGACAGATTCATGCATGCAAATCTATTTTTTATTGATATCTTGTTTCTTTTGCTTGCTATCAACAGAATTTTGATGCTGTAGTTGGAGATACAACTATTGTTTTCAACAGATCCCAGTATGTTGATTTTACTTTGCCTTACACTGAAAGTGGTGTCTCCATGATCGTCCCTCTTGTGGACAACAACAGCAAAAATGCATGGGTTTTCTTGAGGCCTCTGACATGGGATCTCTGGGTGACAAGTTTTTGTTTCTTTATTTTCATTGGATTTGTGATCTGGGTTCTTGAACACAGAATCAATGAAGATTTTAGAGGGCCTGCTTCGCATCAAGCTGGCACTAGCTTCTGGTTTTCTTTCTCAACCATGGTTTTTGCACAAAGTAATTTCCCTTTCCCTTTCCCTTTTGAATTTTTCTTCTTTCGTTTAACATATTTGTTTTAGTGTCTCAAATAAAGAAAATCTGAAGACGTGAGTAGAACAATTTGTTCTAATGGTTTGTTTACTGAAACGTGAACATACAATCTTAATTAATCCATTACACTGCCATTAGCAGAGTATTTAAAGTTGACTGAAGATGACATATACAAGGATTCAAAGAGCTAGCCAACTAAGGATTATCTTGAGTGTTTATCTTGATAAGCATGAACAAGGACATGAGGCGGCTTCCATGCATTGTCAATTCTAACTTGGAATCACAGAGTCCCTTTTACTTTCGGATGAATCACAGTAGTCTCCTTATCTTGTTAGACTACCATTCTGACTTGAATTTGTTACCCTTGAAAACATCTTTATCTCCTGACTTTTCTCCATTAAACTCGGAAGTTTTGTAGAACAATGTGGGCAGCATCGTAGGGAGCTTTGTGAGAGAATTCTGCCTTATTACTCCACTAGCATAGACACCCTTATCTCTCCACTGAACTCTCACAAAGCTTGTTGTCAGATTGTGTTGTGCTAACACCCTCCTGCAAACTTGGCTGGGGCTGGAGGCAAAGTTTGGTTTGGAAGTAAATGAGGGCAGCTTTTGACACTGGTTTGGTAAATATGTCAGCAATCTGATTACTGGAGTTTATATGTCGGGTGGTAAGATGTCCAAGTGCAACTCGTTCTCGTACAAAATGATAGTCCAACTCAATATGTTTACTGCGGGCATGGAATACTGGATTAATTGTCAAGTGAAGTGCACTAAGATTGTCACAGTAGAGTACTGGAGTAGATTTGAGTGGGATGTTCAGATCTTTGAGAAGAAAGGTCAGCCAAGTAATTTCGGCTGCAGTGTTAGCCATGGACCGATACTCAGCTTCAGTGCTGGAGCGGGAGATTGTATGTTGTTTCTTCGAACACCAAGAGATTATATTTTTTCCGAGAAAGATGCAGTAGCCAGTAGTAGAGCGTCTTGTGATAGGACATCCTGCCCATTCTGCATCTGAAAAAGCAGAGAGATCAAGTGTAGTTTGTGAAGTGAAAAATAACCTGGTATGGAGAGTTCCTTTCACAAAACATAGGATACGATTGACCATTTTTAAATGTGTAGTATTTGGGGCATACATGAATTGGGACACAAAATTAACACTATACGAAAGGTCAGGACGTGTGAGAGTAAGGTATTGTAAAGAGCCAACAAGACCCCGAAAATAACTCGGGTCATCCAAAGGGGTGTCAGCGGAGGAGGTCTTTGTCTTTGCTTCAAGTGGTGTACTCATGGGTTTGCAATCTATCATGTTCGCACGTTCAAGGATGGTGAGGGCATAATGAGATTGAGAGAGGTGTAGACCATCTGATGTGTGAGATATTTCAATCCCAAGAAAGTGATGAACATGGCCGAGGTCTTTCATTGCAAATTCACCACTGAGGAGTTGTATAAATTCTGTAACAAGGGTTGCATTTGAACCTGTGAGTAGTATGTCATCAACATAGAGAAGAAGAATTAATGTGCCATGATCTGCATGAGAGATAAATAATGAAGGATCTGCTAAACTACAAAAGAAACCATATTTAAGTAAAAAGGTGCTGAACCGATCAAACCAGGCACGGGGCGCTTGTTTAAGGCCATATAGAGCTCGTTGGAGCTTGCAGACATGCATTGGATACTGGGAATCTGACATTCCAGGCGGTTGTTCCATAAATATATCTTCGGAGAGGAAGCCATATAGGAATGCATTTTTGACATCAAGTTGTCGAATGGACCACTGTTGAACAAGTGCAACTGTTATAACCATGCGAATGGTGCTTGGTTTTACCACAGGGGAGAAGGTTTCGGTGAAGTCAATGCCATCAATTTGATGAAATCCTTTGGCAACAACCCTGGCTTTTAAACGATCTAGGGAACCATCAGGTTTAAGCTTTGTCTTAAGTACCCATTTGGACCCAATAACATGCATATCAGAGGTGCGGGGAACCAGTATCCAGGTTTGGTTTTGATGCAGGGCAGTTAATTCTTCATTCATTGCTGCTCGCCAACCTGGATGAGCTAGTGCTGCCTGAACACTCCTTGGCTCTCGTGGGACAGAAGAGGAGTATGTTGTTGATAAAGCATACTTAGGATTTGGCTTAACAATCCCATGGTGTGACCGTGTAGCCATAGAATGAGGGAGAATTACCTGGGGAGACTAATTCGAACTAGGTGGATCAGCTGGTAGAGCTGCTTGGGGAGAAAGTAAACTATCAACGTCATTTGGTTGAACCATATGCAAAGTTGGTGTTGATTCATCTGATTCAGGCATAATAAGTTGGTTTTCCTCATGAAACACAGCAGCAGGGGCTAAAGGAGCAGAGGATGTGGGGCCAGTTCTAGGAGAAGAACTATCATCTTCCCGCACACAGTGATGGGTGATACTATCAGTAGGAAGCATCATCGAAGCAAGTGACTCAGAGTCCTTAAACATTTGGGGGAGTGGGGCAGGAGACAAGGATACTTCACCAAGCGGGGTTGATGAAGGAGTGTCGGTTGTAGGCAATGATGAGGTTGCTGCTATCTTAGAGGACTCTGCAAGAATATTAGTACAAGGTAACCAAGCATCATAAATGCTAAGGGCAAGTTGTGGAGAAGGAGTAAAAGCAAGATCGTTGACAGGTTTATATGGAAAGAGCAATTCATCAAAGACCACATGCCGTGAAATGAAAATTTTTTTGCTTTTTGGATGGAAACATTTATATCCTTTATGAGTACTGCTATATCCTACAAAGATGCAGGGAACAGTTTTGGGATCAAATTTGTTAATTTGTGTGTCCCAAGTGTAAGGAAAGCATTTTGAGCCAAAAGTACGCAGTGAAGAGTAATCCGGATGAGTATGATGTAGCTTAAAGTATGGAGTTTCAAAATTAATGGATGATGAGGGCAAGCGATTGATGAGATAGACAGCAGTAGTGAATGCTTCTGCCCATAGAAATAATGGTGCACAACTATGAAATAACATGGTCATACCTAGCTCTCGTATGACACGATGGCGTCGTTCAACCATACCTGTTTGTTCTGGAGTATATGGACATGATATCTGATGAATAATTCCTGTGGAAAGAAAATGACTGGAGAGTTTTGAGTTGATGAACTCACCACCTCCATCAGAATGGAAAATTTTGATATGTTTGTTGAATTGTCTTTTGGCATATTGTTCAAAGGCAAAATATGTATTCGTAAAATCAGATTTATATTTGAGTGGGATTATCCAAGTATATTTAGATAAGTCATCAACAAAACAAGCATAGTATCTGAATTTTCCAATAGATAAAGTTGGGGCAGGTCCCCACAAATCACAATGAATTTTTTCAAAAATATCAGTACTTGAGTGTTCAGAGCTAGAGAAAGGAAGTCTACTGAGTTTTCCTAACTGACAGCTATCACATAGATGTTCAGTTTTTATTGCTCCTATGACATCAATCAATCCTTTATTTTTTAATAATTGCAAAGCTGAAACTTGAGGGTGTCCTAAACGTTGATGCCAAATATCTGCTGATCCGGATTTAAAACGATGAGAAAAATAAAGTTCTGGTGAGTTGTGAAGAACATAAAGATCACCCTTGCGTCGTCCTGTGATCACTGGTTGTCCAGTTGCTCGTTCCTTAACACAGAAATCAACATCAGAAAATTCACAATTAACTGGAAATTGAGTAGTTAGTTGACTTACTGAGAGTAGATTCTTTTTCAATTCAGGGACAAACAGAACATTCTTGAGAGGTAAAGCAGTATTCTTTTGTTTAACAAGAGTATCACCAATACCAAGAATTGGTAGGGAAGATCCGTTGCCTATAATAACACAATCTGTACCATAATATTCACGAATATTAGACAACATACCTGGCTGGCCTGTCATGTGGTTTGATGCTCCTGTATCTGATGTCCATTCAGTTTCTGCTACTGTGTTATCAAGAGTAAGTGCAGCAAGAGCTTGCGGGATATCATCATGTTTTGTAGTCTTCTTGGGTACCCACCAACAGATTTTGGCAACATGTCCTATGGTGCCACAATACTGACATTTTTCATTTCGGTAGAGATTTCTTTCCACTAGAGTCATACGACGCTCTCCTAATGGAGGAGGACGTCGTTGTTGTGGAGCATCAGCATGCCGGTTTTGACCTTCATCTCTGGTTTGTTGTGCCTGAAAGCCTCTTCCATTAGATGAAAATTTTTGGGAGTTATTACGATACCTGTAAGGGAGGTGGGGCTGTTGTTGTTGTTGTCCATAGAATGCTAACTGAGGGATGAATGGTGACACTGCTGCATCTGACTGACTGGAAAACCAGCTACGTCTTTGATCAAGATTTTGGAGTTGTGAGACCAACTCTGTATATGATGGTCTTGGAGGCTTTAGCATGATAGTTGTAAAATTTTCGTATTGAGGTCCAAGACTCGTGAGAAGACAGAAGACTTTTTCTTTATCAGGGACAGGTTTTCCAATGGCAGCAAGGCTATCACACAATCCTTTGAATTTTTGAATATGCTCACCTATGGTTTTGTCATCCTCTTTACGAAAATATGTTACCTGTTGATGCAGTGTGAATTCACGTTCTTGTGAATCTTGTGCATATGCGTTTTTGAATGCTTCCCACACAGCATAGGCTGTGTCAAGTCCTACAACAAGACTTAATGTTTCCTCAGAAAGTGTTCCAATGATCCACCCTCGCAGAAGGCGGTCTGCTTTTCTCCAAGCAATAAAGGCTTCTGTTAGTTTGGGTTCAAGTTTTTCTCCGGGTGTGATGTTACTGCCATCTAGTGTGATGTATTGGATGGGTGCAGGGTCTTCATTGGTGAGGTGGCCAACTAATTCTTGGCTTTCTGCAAGAGCCAAAGCTTGCTCTCGCCATAGGGGATAATTATTTGGGCTGAGTTTGAGAGTAATGAAATTTCCAACATTTAGAGACAGTGAAGACATTATTTTTTACTTGTATGCTCACACAAGCTCTGATACCATAAAGAAAATCTGAAGACGTGAGTAGAACAATTTGTTCTAATGGTTTGTTTACTGAAACGTGAACATACAATCTTAATTAATCCATTACACTGCCATTAGCAGAGTATTTAAAGTTGACTGAAGATGACATATACAAGGATTCAAAGAGCTAGCCAACTAAGGATTATCTTGAGTGTTTATCTTGATAAGCATGAACAAGGACATGAGGCGGCTTCCATGCATTGTCAATTCTAACTTGGAATCACAGAGTCCCTTTTACTTTCGGATGAATCACAGTAGTCTCCTTATCTTGTTAGACTACCATTCTGACTTGAATTTGTTACCCTTGAAAACATCTTTATCTCCTGACTTTTCTCCATTAAACTCGGAAGTTTTGTAGAACAATGTGGGCAGCATCGTAGGGAGCTTTGTGAGAGAATTCTGCCTTATTACTCCACTAGCATAGACACCCTTATCTCTCCACTGAACTCTCACAAAGCTTGTTGTCAGATTGTGTTGTGCTAACATCAAACACCAAATTGACTTCATCTTTATTTTTTTCAACAATGATTGCAGGGGAGACAGTTGTTAGCAACTTGTCTAGAGCAGTGGTAATCATATGGTGTTTTGTTGTGCTGATTCTCACACAAAGCTACACTGCCAGTCTAACTAGTTTACTTACAGTCCAGCAGCTGCGGCCTAAAGTTACTGATGTACACGAGCTCATTAAGAAGGGGAAGTATGTAGGCTACCAGCAGGGTTCCTTTGTTCAGGGAATCCTATTAGACTTGGGTTTCGACGAGTCCAAGCTCATTGTGTATAATTCCACAGAACAGTGGGATGACCTTTTATCAAAAGGAAGTGGAAATGGTGGTATTGCTGCTGCTTTTGATGAAGTACCATATACGAGGCTCTTTCTGTCGAAGTATTGCTCTAAATATGCCATGATTGATCCTACATTTAAAACAGACGGTTTCGCATTTGTAAGTATATTCACCCCTCTCCATTTCTCTCTATGTAATGTAAGTGCAAAGTTTGTCAACCCTGATAAAGATTGGCTTGCTGCTTTGTGTTGTGATTTTCAGGCCTTCCCTAAAGGTTCTCCTCTGGTACCAGATGTATCAAGGGCAGTTCTAAACATGACAGAAGGAGATAAAATGAAGAAAATTGAGAATGCTTGGTTTGGAAAACAAAGCAATTGCCCAGATTCCAGTACCTCGGTTACATCTAACAGCCTTAGTCTCAAGAGTTTCTGGGGCTTATTTTTAATTGCTGGAGTAGCATCCCTCTTAGCTCTCATTATATTCATGGTCATGTTTTTCTACAAGGAAAGGAAAATGTTGAGGCCTTTAAATTCCAGAATTTCCATAAGGAGTACAGTCCGCAATTTCTTCAGGATCTTTATTCAGAGGGACTTAAAATCCCATACTTTCAGAAAAAGTGGGCTGAATGACAGCAAGGGCACTGGTCTGCCTAGTATGGGTGCGCCGAGCCCATCGGCCTCTTCAGTTCAAACTAGTTATTTCCCTGGAGATGGAGATCAGTCTTCTACAGAGTTTGTTGATTCCAGACCGGATAGTCAAACATCTCAAGAGGTAGTAATAAATATTGATCAACTTACAAACCCAAATCAAGAAAGACTAGCAGCTTTTGAAGTAGAACATGATCACAATTGACTTCCAGATGATACCATTGACAGTTTGACAGTGGGAAACTTATAGACCTCTAGATGCAGTTGTAGCATTGTAATATAATTGTAGGCCATCAGAGGCACATGCAGGAGGCGATGCTATAGAATACATATTACTCTGTTTGATTTCCTCGTTTGTGACACTCGAACTTCAACTTGTAAATATTGAATTACTATATATAACATATTTATAGCTAGGTAGGATTAAACTGAGTTTCAGAATTAGTAAATTTTATCACAAATTATAGATTTCTTCAGCAATCTCCCAAGATATTGTGGGAATGCAAGCGGTGGCATACCTTGTTTGCGGCCGTATTATAAATTCTACAGACTTTCCAGAGAAATTATGTTGTGAAAACGAAAACAAAAGCATTATCCAAAATTAAGTTACCATGTTTTAAAGAAACCCCCCTCATATTTCCAACAATCTTCAAGTTTTTGTCAGGATTTTTATCAAATTGTTTGGAAACAAATTAGAGGATGAAGAAAAGGTACCCTTCAAAGCATGTTCTGATCTTGTTGTTCCTTTCTTTAAGGATATTGTTGTTAGAAATGGCGTTGGCCCAAAACTCAACAGCATATGTTGGACTTGGAATGTTTTGATGTCAATATTGCTTTGAGTTGCATTATAATGTCCCTCTCAGACTTCTATATGCCACTCACGGTGACTACAAAACCAAGCTGATCCCCACCACTAGGGACTCCAAGAGAGATCTTGTTGGAGCTGCTGCCGCAGGTCCTTCTCTACCTCTCCAATTTTATTTTATTTTTGTCCCTTTTCTTATACCAATAGCTTTTTCTCATTGCCTTGATGGCATGTTCTGTAAAACATCTCTTTTTCAGTAAAATCCATTGGTTTTCAGAAACAAAAAATAAAAATATTGCTAACTATTTTTTACTGATTATAATGATAATTAATTTACCTGCTTCATTATGCAGCATTTAATGGTAGAAATTCTTTATATTTACTAGCAAAGCAAAATGTAATCAATGCATATATATATTAAGATATATATATATATAAAGAATGCACTATTGTCGTATACATGTTATCAAAGTAGTATTTTTGACAGAGACATTTCATTTTTTACATCATAATCATGAATAAATTCTTAATATGAGAAGTTTAATTTCAAAAGGTTGCTTTACTTTTTAGGTTTGTCTAGCTTAGGACCTGAATTATAAAATTTAAAAAATTAATTCAAGCTGATTTTAGTTTCTTTTTTAAAAAAATTACATATAATTAATTTTTTTTTAATTTCATTTTCCTATAAAGTTATTCTATCTTACCGGTGTCGTGAAAACTTGTTTGGAGATTTAGGATAATTTTTTAATTCCAAATATTAAGATTTTATTTTTTCTAATAGATAATTAATTTGTACCATATATGGTTGTATGATTTTTTATACGAGGTACAAAAAAAAAGCCAAAAATATGCGAAAGAAAAAGAGTTTTCATATTGGAATGATGTGGTCGTTATGAAACAGGTTGTCGTACGTCTCAAAGGTTGTATGGGTGGAATACATTCAGCACGTGACATCTATGTGTTTCACTCAACAATCACAGTCCGCTAAGGATAAGTAGAATTAGTATGTTCACTGTTTCGTTACCATACACACCGGCTGCTCCATTCCGTTCTTTTCGCATGTGAAGCGAATGGTAGGATTTTTTTATTACATCTATTTTTTTATTGTTAGGTGTTTTTTATAAATATATTTAACTAACAATATTTTTATTGTAGGCAACGGTTCATGGATGCGAGCCAAGCTTGATGGAGCTTTTTGTTGAAATACATGTATAGAGTGATGACCACCAAAAAAGGGTGCAATGGTTCATTAATAGCCAACCTCAGCACTTTGTGATATGTTGGTTTTCAATCATTTATTTCTTAAATTATTATTTCTTTGAATTTGATGAATTCTTTTTTTCTTTCTAGGATAAATATAACAATTAGTTGAAGGAGAGATACAAAGACGATCCTTCGACCCATTCGGATATCGATTCGAATTGGTGGTTGAAGGCAGGATTGTCTGGTGGACCCGATAAAAATCGAGTGTACGAACTCTCTAACACTACGGCTAAGAACTTGCGATCGACTTGTAGTGCTTCGACAATTGGATGCTTGTAATCGACTCCGAGCGTTCAAACTCTGGAGTTCACGGTGATGTTAGGGTCCCATTTGTTTGCTGGAAAGTAGTTTTCTTTTAGAAAGTGAATTCCGGGAAAGTGAATTATTTTCCGATGTTTGGTAGTGTAATGGAAAATAAGTTGGAAAACACTTTCTAGTGTTTAGTTATGTCATGGAAAATGAGATGGAAAATAACTTATTCATGTTTTATTTTTTTTCAAGTTTATTAAAATAATAAGGAACAAATCTTACAAATTAAAAATTTGAATGAGAATGAAATTGAAAAAAAAATATAATTTCATAAATTATCTCAAATAAAATAAATAATAATCAAAATAATACAGATCAAATCTAAAAAATAAAAAATTTGAAAGAAAGAAATTAAAATAATAATAATAATTAACATTTCATAAATTATTTTAAATAAAATAAGTAACAATCAAAAGAATGATGACCGATTTGATAGATAAAAAATTTCAATTAAAAAATGATAAGGGAAAAGCAAAACAACAATTATAAAAATAAGGACCAAAATTAATATAAAAATTAAATTATAAGGGATGAAATTGAAAAAAAAAATTCAAAAATATATATATATAGTAATCAAAAGTTTGAGGATCAAATTTGATATAATCAGCAAATAATATGATATTTTTAAATTTTTAACAACTTTCAGAAAGTGTTTTCCGCCCAAAATAAAAAGGAAAACACTTTCTTGAAAACCAAACCAAATTTTTCTTTGACTGAAAAGTGTTTTTTGTTGACCAACTTTTCTAATAGCAAACAAATACAAGAAAGTTTGGAAAGTGGTTTCCCAGAAATCATTTTCTAGGAAACAAACGCATCCTAGACCAACATGTACAAGATCAGACAGCCCATCTTAATGATAAATATGAACGCCTCACTACTAGTTATAAAGAACTCCGTCGATTGGTAATTAATGGAGATGATGTCACAAATGAGTGGTTTATATGCACCCCCTAATTGGCCCCCCAATCCTGGTGACTACCAGCCTCCTTCTCCAGCATCACATCTATTTTAGATTTATTGTATTTGAACGTACAAGTGTTTAAATTCGTAATAAATATTTGATTTTTATACTAATTTATTTTAAAATTATAAAATAAATTGATTTTAATTATTTTTCTACTTATGTTCAATATATATATATATTATTGACAGGCTTACTGATGGAACTACAGTTGATATATTTTAGAGAGTTGGAAAAAAATAACTGCAAATGCCACGATTACTGATGGGGTTATCGATAGAACTATTTTGTTGGTATATTTCAAAGAGTTTGAAAAAAATTATTGCAAATATCATTGTTTATTGTTAACACACCAATGAAATTACAGATGGTGTTCTTTTAGTGATATGTTATATTTATCAATAGATTCACCGACGGTCCGTAAATTACCGACAAGAGTTTTTCTAACAAACTATTTTTATCCTTAATTCCATAAGTAACATACACCCAATAGACTACTAGTGTAAATACCGACAAAACTTTTTGTCAGCAAAATTGTTAAATCTAGTATATATCGTGTCTAACTTAGGCATGATTCACGCCCATTTTTTGAAGTGCGGAACCAAACCCGACTTCTAAATAATATGCTAATAGTGTGAAAAACAACTTTTTATTTTATTGGAAAAAAAAATAAAACTAACATCAATTTCTGGATGAATGGATGGGTGGCAATCTCTAATAATGATTACGTATAGGAGAAAGTTGATAAAACCAAAAGGCTTGAGAATTGATAGTGAAGGTTCATATTGGGAGAGCTAAATTGAGGTTTTCTTTTTTTTATTATTATTAATATAGTATCCGGATCAGTTTGTACGCACCTCAACTAATCTTAAAAGCCCTAAAGTTAATGACCATGTAAGCCTCTAATGACCCTTAAATTTGTGACGGTTAAACTGGTGACCTTTGAAAAACAAACTCAGAACCTAATCACTTAAACTACACCCCTCATATTTAAACTCTTAAAAATACCTTTTTTATCAATATGTCAATAATATTGTCTCGCCTGATTAGGTCCAAGTCTTATGTAGCGAACCAATTTATTAATATGGTTTACTTGACTCTTCCAAATCATGAATTTCCTAGCAATAACATGGAGTAAATTGCTCTTTTCTTTGTTAAAACCAGTACAGTTTGGCCCTCCCCGCGTATTGCTCTAAAACTCTTCTTGGCTGCACATATCTACCCTTTTCAAGATCCACAGCTTTATACATGAGGGATCTTTCCTTCCAAGCTTAAACAAAAAATATTAACTAAGCTAGAGTCGGCACGACCATAGGTGGACAATAAGATGAAGAAAAAACATTCAAAGCCTGTTCTCTCCTTCTTCTTCTTTTGTGTAAAGATTTTGTTCACAGAATTGGGAATGGCTGAAAACACATCTATACCAGTGAATGTTGGTGTGGTTCTTGACCTGGACAGTGATTTGGATGGCAGAATTGCGTTGAGTTGCATCGAAATGGCCCTCTCAGACTTTTATGCCGCTCATGGTGACTACAAAACCAGACTAGTCCTCAACGCCAGGGACTCCATGAAAGATGTTGTTGGTGCAGCTGCAGCAGGTTCCCTCTCTCACTCTTACGCTTTAAAACCATAATTAATTTTTATTGTTGAAAAATATAAAAAGAGTCTGATAAACATATCATATTTGATTACGTAGCAAATAATCAAGATCTTTTCTATTTGAATTATAAAATTTGAATATTGTTCATATGAACCAATACCTTGCTATCAAAGTCACCCACAAAAGCATCTTCTAAATTTCTAGGGTATTTTTTATGGTGTGTCCGGAAGAGAACAAATAGAGGTATTGGGAAAGAGGGTTTTTTTTGTTTTAATTTTAATTTTTTTAACAGGCACGAAAATTATTAGTGACGTCCATGATCTCAAATGTCTTGGCATTGTGGTTAAAATTTGAGAAAACAAAGGGAATAAATGAAATTACTGAAACTCTCAATACACGAACCTCATGGCTAGGAAGCTCATCATCAAAATGAAAACAAAACTCCTACAAAAAAAAAAAAAACTACACCACCGACAACGCACCCAAAATATTCTTCTTCAACGGTTTTTGGAGGCCTTGAGAAAATTACTTCCGGGTATATGTATAATGTATGACAACCATGAGGGCGGTCGCTTCTTTCTTTGACTAAAATGGAAATTCTACTTCTCCTAGCACAACCACCCTAGGGTTACAAATATAAGACTTAAATCCCATTTGATAAAATAAAAAGAAGACTCCGTACGCTTGTTTAACGAAATCACACCACTTAGAGTTTGATTGACCACAATCTTTACTGTGTCTGTTGAAATTAAATACATCAAACTATTTACTGATGACTTACAGTGTTGTGTTATCAGTAAGATTATTTATATTAAATTATCATTAAGGATATAAATTAAATTAAACTATGTGGGACTTGCCAGTATATATATTTAAAAAGCTTTTTTTTCATATAAAATTTTCTAAACATCTAAGATTGGGAAGGCTTTCAAATATGGCTAGAAGTTAGTATGCATGAATTTGTTATATTTTCCTAGTTAAATTGTGAATTTTTAATTTAATTTAGAACTCTTTTAGTAGTTTTTCAGTTTTGTTTAAGAGGTTTTCACTAGTATATAAGTAGCATACGAGATTAATTTGTAATATTTAGTTTTGATTGGATAAAAAAATTTTAATAATAAAAATTTGAATTGAGGTTCTTGTGGTAAAGACTATTCAATAGAATTTTGAGCTGTCTGTGCTTGTTATCTTTTTTTTTATTATTCAAAATTAAAATAGCTTGTGTAGATGATTATAAGGATGGTACACAAGAAAAGGTAGAAAAGTAATTGAAATTGACCTTTTCTGAAAGTTTGATAATTTGTCGTTGTTTTCCCCATTGATCTCATTGATTGTGAAAGAATATTGCATGTTCTTAATTTTTCTTATGCTCTATCAAAACACAGCCCTGGACTTGATAAAAAATGTGGAAGTCCAAGCAATCTTAGGGCCAACAACATCAATGCAAGCCAACTTTGTTATTGACCTTGGAGAAAAAGCTCGGGTGCCCATACTGTCATTTTCGGCAACAAGTCCTTCTCTTACTTCCATTAGGAGTACCTATTTTTTTCGAGCTACACTTAATGACTCAACTCAAGTGAATGCCATAAGTGCATTGGTTCAAGTCTTCAAATGGAAAGAAGCAGTACCCATCTACGTGGACAACGTATATGGAGAGGGAATCATACCTTATTTAATTGATGCTTTGCAAGCAGTGGATGCTCGTGTTCCCTACCGGAGTGTCATTTCTCCATCAGCCACTGATGAACAAATTGTGGAGGAGCTTTATAAGTTGATGGGAATGCAAACTAGAGTTTTCATTGTGCACATGTATGGCTCTCTTGGCACTCGCCTTTTTTCCAAGGCAAAAGAGATTGGTATGATGAGTGAAGGCAGTGTTTGGATCATGAGTGATGGTCTGACAGCTGATTTGTTGAGTTCACCAAATCCTTCTGTTACTGAGACAATACAAGGAGTACTGGGTGTTAAGCCTTATGTTCCAAGTACAAAGGAGATCCAAGATTTTCGAGTTCGGTGGAAAAGGAAATTCCAACAAGATAATCCATATATTATTGATGCTGAGTTGAACATTTACGGACTACGGGGCTATGATGCCGCCACGGCTTTGGCCTTGGCAGTTGAGAAAGCTGGAACTACAAATCTTGGCTTCCGAAAGGCAAATGTTTCTAGCAGTTCATCAACGGATCTTTCATCTCTTGGTGTCTCTTTAAATGGTCCAAGCCTTCTTCAAGCTTTATCAAACACTAGTTTCAAAGGCCTAACAGGAGATTACCATTTTGTTGATGGGCAGTTGCAACCTCCAGCTTTCCAGATAGTTAATGTGAATGGAAATGGAGGAAGAGAGATTGGATTTTGGACACCAACAAAAGGACTTGTGAAACAATTGATTCCTAGTAATGGTACGAATTGGAATTCTGTGTCCGGTATTTCAACTTTAATTTTCCCAGGGGACACCACTGTTGTTCCCAAGGGATGGGGGATTCCCACAAAAGAAAATAAGTTGAGAATAGGAGTGCCGGTGAAGTCCAGCTACAGATAGTTTGTGAACGTCATAAAATATCCTGGTTCTAACACCACAAAAATCACCGGATTCTGCATAGATGTTTTTGATACTGTTGTCAAAACATTGCCTTATGATTTGCCTTATGAGTATGTCCCCTTCGCCAAGCCTGACGGCGAGCCTGCTGGAACTTACAATGATCTGGTCTATCAAGTGTACTTAAAGGTAGAACTTGATTTTATCTTCTGCTGCACTTATGCTATGCTTTTGATATTGCATTGAACATCATACACATTGACGCAAGTCTTATTTTTCGGAGATATTCTTTCTTATGCATTTTTGTTTACAACCAACAGTATTTTGATGCTGTGGTTGGAGATGTTACCATTATCTACAGCAGATCCTTGTACGTCGACTATACTTGGCCTTTCATGGAAAGCGGTGTCTCCGTTATTGTTCCTATAGAAGGTCACACTACCGAAAATGCTTGGTTCTTCTTGAAACCTTTGACATGGGACCTTTGGGTGAGCAGTCTTTTATTCTTTGTTTTCATTGGATTTGTTGTCTGGGTTCTAGAGCACAGAATAAATGGAGATTTTCGAGGACCTGCTTCTCATCAAGCTGGCACTATCTTCTGGTTTTCCTTCTCAACAATGGTGTTCGCACAACGTAATTTCTCTTCTCCTGTTGAAACACTTAAATATATATATATATAAACATCGAATTGACTTTAATTTTATCAATTTACAGGGGAGAGAGTGGTTAGCAACTTGTCTAGAGTAGTGGTAATCATATGGTGTTTTGTTGTGCTGATCCTCACACAGAGTTATACCGCCAGTTTATCTAGCCTACTTACAGTCCAGCAGCTAAAAGTTACTGATGTAAATGAGCTCGTCAACAAGGGGGAGTACGTGGGCTACCAGAAGGGTTCTTTTGTTCTAGGAATCGTGTTAGGCTTGGGGTTCGACAAGTCCAAGATCTTGACGTATAATTCTTCAGAAGAATGCCACGAACTCTTCTCCAAAGGAAGTGGAAATGGAGGTATTGCTGCTGCATTCGATGAAACTCCATATATTAGGCTCTTAATGCCGGAATATCGCTCCCAATATAAAGTGATTGATCTTTCATTTAAAACGGGAGGTTTTGGCTTTGTAAGTTCACTTTCCAATCTTTTTATTTCCATTTGTCTCTATAGCTCATTAATGTATAGTTTTAGACTACATTTTTTGTTTTGTGAATTTCAGGTCTTCCCTAAAGGTTCTCCTCTTGTACCTGACATATCAAGGGCGATTTTGAATATGGTCGAGGGAGATAAAATGAAGGACATCCAGGATAAATGGTTTGGCGATCAAACTAGTTATCCAGATTCCGGCACCTCGGTTTCGTCTAATACCCTTGGTATCAAGACTTTCTGGGGATTATTTTTAATTGCTGGAATAGCTGCACTTTCAGCTCTCATTATCTTCATAGTGATGTTTGTTCATCAGGAGGGGAGAGTAGCCTTGAGACCCTCTGACTCCACAACTTCAGTATGGAGTAAAATTCGACATTTGTTTAGCATTTTCAATCAAAGGGACTTCACATCCCATATCGAAGTGAACGACAGGAATGGGATTCATTTTCCAAGTGTGGGCACGGCAAGTCCGTCGGGCTTTTCAGCTCACACTGAATTTCATGGATATCCATCCTCTGCAGGTTGTGATTCCAGTCCAAATAGCCAAGCATCTCATGAAGTAGTGATAATAAGTGCTGATAAGCTCTCCAACCCAAATCAAGAGAGGCCCGTTGAGGGAAATCAGAAGTCTAATGTTAATCATCAGACGCGGACCCGTACTGATCAGAGGTCTAACGCTATTATTCATCGGAGGTATAAATCCTATTAGTACTCCTACTCCTTGAGACCACAAAAAAGGGTCCAGCACAGCTACACTCTCGGTTCTTCTCATTCTTATATGACTTTCTGTCCTATAATATTGATGAAAACTCAAGAAAAGAAGAGAAACATTGATAGGCAAAACTCAGAAAGAGAAGAGAAAGATTGATAGGTTTAGAAATTCCTGAAAGGTTTTTGATGATTTCTTATTGCTTGAATAAATATTCATTATATCCTAGTCTAATAATGACTCTACTTGTTGGGAAATAGGCATTAATAATCATAATAGTTATTTAAGATAGCTGTAACAAATTGGAAATCAGAACTTAAGTCAGAACTACTCAACTCGGAGAACTAAGAATGACTGCCTGAGTGGCTGACTTTAGGGGTGTTTCTTCAGCATAAAATGCCTCTTATTCCTGTATTTCTCTTACCCTATTTCTTTTAGAATTGTTCCTCTTTCTTTCAGTCGAATTTCCGCTGGAGTTTCTCCCCTGGTTGCTGACTTATAGGAGCTGGAAAGCCCAATCCCGCCGGGACTCCACCAACTTTACCTGCACTTTCTGCCCTGTTTCCGGCAGCCCCTTCTGCCCTGTTTCTGGTGCTTTTTCCTTCGCCTTCCAGAGGCATTTTTTAGAAGCTACCTTATCCTCGTCAAATACATTGTACTCTTACTACTAATATATGTTGTTCGTTTCTAACCTTCTATTTTGATCACATTTAAAAAAATTACAAAAATTCTAAAAAAAAATGCAATTCAGCTACTTTTCTACCATTTTTCTTATTATTTTCATGTTAAGGGATTTAAAAAAAAATATTAAAAAAATCAAAAGAAAGGAAACAAAAAAAATTAGTAAGTGAAATGAAAATCAAAAAAGGAAAGAGGGATAAAAATAAACACAAAGTCCCCCCTCCCTCTCCGAGCAACAAATAAACAAAAGGAACCCCGAGGAGTGTAGCTTAACTAATTAGATTCTATATATTTTTTTTAAATATCATCAATTCGAGTATCATAAACTTTAAGACCACTAGAGACTTATATAGTCGTTAATTTTAAAATTTTAAAAAATTAATTGAAATGTGTATAAACTAGTTAGTTACCATAATTAACCACAAAATTAAACAAGGAGATAATATTTAAAAATAAATAGAGAGGGGGGTTTTATAGAAGGTGAGTGGAGAAAAGGTGATAAGAAGACTAAAAAAAAAAGGGCAACGTTGGATGAACAGTATGAAAGGGGAGTAAAATTTTGAGGAAAAAAAGGAAAAAGGTGTGCAGAGAAATTCAAAAGTCCACAGTCGTTAATAACAACCACCTCAAGAAAAAACAGCAGGGGAGGAAGATGGGAGAGAAAAAGAAGACCATATCTTCAAGTGACTGATATCCCTCGACAAGTGGTTGTGAGACTCACCGCCGACATAGGAAGAAACAAAGGAGGAACAGGACATTCACCCTTTGTCGGCACTTGTAACCACGTGCCATAGTCCCATCAATGTTTGCAGGACGTGAACCCTACACTCCTACACTGCCATCCTTGATTCAATTTGCTTCTGGTCAACTGCAGCCACTTCAAAGGTCCATTTAAAACCTATTTAATATTATGATAGAATATCTGTTGTTTTTTAATGCATAATTAATTTGTCATGAATGATTGTTATAAATATTAAAACAATGAATATCATATTAAATAAAATTTAATTCAACATGAGTAGAATTTCAAGAATTTAAAAAATAAAGTAACATATATATTTATGTATATTACATGCATATTAAATGTTATCTCACTCATCCAAAAAATAAAAGCTAAAGGCAAATAAATACAAAACCAAAGACTATTAAGGATTCTTAGGAGAAACGTCAGTAAAACCTATAACAAATACAAAAAATACTCAAAAAAAAGTATCATAAAAGATTGAAAACTCTAAATTTAAAGACCAAAATGTAAATATAAAGTTTAATTATTTCACCCAATCGATCCCAAACATAACTCAAACTAATCAAACCTAATAGGTTCAATAAAACTCTACTGTCAAGTTAACCGGTCAACTGAAATAACCAACCAATCACCATAAACCACACAGTCAGTTAATTTAGAATAATCAGTCAATTAACAGCAATTAGTCAATTGATCAGCTGGTTCAGCTAACCAATCAATCAGGATTTTTAAAATTTTAATATGCCAGTCTTAAAAAATGTAACTTGTTATTCTAAAACCCATAATTAGGTTGATATTTGGATCGCTATGACGATAAAAGGGTTCGACGAGTTTGTTTTCAAATAGATTTTCATAAAGCTTCTGAATCCATTTCTTATGAATATTTGGATCGCATAATAGAAATGGATCTATGAATGCATATTGACTTCTCGTTTGTCAGTGTTGATTAATGGCTTTCCATCTTCTAGTTTGACTCCTCGTGGAAAGTTTACGATCTTACCTTGAGACTAGACAGTATGTAGCAATATTGAATATATACTTCCACAAATATTTCCACATGTTGTATAGTGACTGTTCTTTCTTTTCTTTTCTTTTTTATTCATATGGATATCCGGGTCAGCTTGCAAGCATCTCGGCTAATCCCATGAGTCTAAAAAGTAATGATCATGTAAATCTTTATTGACCTTGAGGCTTATAAAACTTGAATTAATGACCTCTGAAAAGAAAATCTAAAATCTAATCAATTAAGTTATAACTTTCGGGATAATATAATGATTGTTTTTATTTATTTATTTACGTGGATGTCCGGGCCAGCTTACACGCACCACGACTAATCCCACGGCTTACTGAACATCTTGCAAACCCAGTGAGCATGTAAGGCACCGCGGAGGTGACAGGCGTGCACGGTGAGATTTGAACCCATGATGCAGAAGAAGGAAATAAGTCCCTTCAACCACTAGGCCAAGACCTCAAGTGCAATATAATGATTGTTCTTGTTTGGATACGTGGTTGTTTTCATCTTTCAAGAGATTTGAAGGCTGGTAGTACAGATGACTGCCTTTCCACATATCCTAAACCATGGCAAGTTTTCCTGTAATTTACAAGCCATGGTAATTAACATCAAGGATTTTATCGGTCTGAATTCATGGATAACCTATTCTATATAGTATGTGTCTGCAAATAAAAATACTTCTTGGCTCGGATCTGATTACAGTGACAAACCCCCCAACTAGATTTGCCTGTTGCTATCCTTGCAGCATGATGAGTAGTGGTACAAATAAGCTCGAAAGCTAAATGTGGAAATCTAAGAATTTTGAGTAATTAATTTTTAAGAGCTTAAGACAAACGCAAGAACACTTGAATTCCATGGTTTCAACGCTTTCATGTTCATAAGGGCTTTGAGAAAGACAACTGTTTGCATGTTCTATTCAATGCTTGGCACAGGCTGTGGCAGGCTGTGTATTTTTTAAAAAATTAAATTTTTTAATTTAAAATTATTCTTTATATGTTTTAAAAATTGTTTTAATGTAATAATGTTAAAAGTATTTTTTTTTATTTTTTAAAAATATTATTTTAATATATTTCTAAAATAATTAAAAAAAATAACCTTCAAGCATTAAAAATAAAAGTGTTATATATATATATATATATATAAATCTTAAAAGGATTCGAACTGATGATCATTAAAGAATAAATTCAAAATTTGACTTGAATTATTTCCCAGGGTTTATATTATTTAGAACTCTTGCTTGCTAGCTACTTATCTTTTTGGGGCTTCAATTTTATTTTATATTTTATGATTGTTTGTTTGTTGATATATACTATACTTTCTGATTGAGTCATCGACAAACTATAACCAAACTATCGCATCGTAATTTCTAGTGCTATTAAACCTAGTCAGATGGATAAACTACATGATTGTGAATTCAAGACATGAACCAGTCGAGTTTTATGTTGAATCAAGTTGAAAGTTGATTTAATAAATTCACTTGTAATCTAGTCAAAACTCAGATAAAACTTGATTTTACTTTTTAAATAAAAACTCTAAAAGAAATATCATTTTAACTCCTAATCTGAACCCTGAACTAACACCGGTAATTTCTAGCCTTCAAGTAGTTGCCACCGTTTGGTTAAGGCTTTTTCCCAAAAGTTTGTAACATTAATTTCTATGGTGGATGCAGGTGATAAGAGATAGAGACGTCTAGAACTCATATTTTGTGTTTTGTTATTAATTTGGAAAGGGACGGATATTAAAAGGTAGCCAACAAGAAGTAGCTATAGGCAATTAATTACAAATAATGGCTTGTCTTAATTTAACAACATGCTGTTAATTTATTAATTTCCTTTGGAACAGTCAACGGGTGGGATTATAAGTTAAATCAATGAACAATAAAACTGAATTGATAGGCTTATCATAAATATTTAATTATTTTAATATACTAGTTAAATTAACTTAATAACAAGGATCATGCCCAAGACCAAGACCAAGACCATAGAGTATATATGATTCATTATTACTTTCAACCCCCCCCCCCCCCCATACAAACAAGCAATTCCAAACTGATATTTTTATACTTTTTTTTTTCAACTACATTATTGACTCCTTTATTTTCCCACGAACTACAAAAAAAAAAATTAATAATAATAATAATGGTCTTCTGGTGATAGGCATTCATTATGAAAGCAAAATCTAACCCTTAATTAAAAATGAAAGAATCAATTAAAAAACAGGTGATGCTTTTCATGATATTTCACAATCATCACAATCATTTGGCTGTTTTTACTTGGAATTCACCAATCATCCACTAGGTTAGAAACACCCTAGAATAATAATATATAAATCTACTATTATTCTCAAATTCAAGTTTTTTAGACTTTAAATTTAAAATAAAATATTAAAATTCAAGTCGTGATCATTTAATCAACAAAATTTTAATATTATATTGAATAATCATTTCAACTAAAAATTTAAACAATTAATAATACTCTAAAATATAATTTATATTAATCTCATATATGAATTACCTCATGTCTTGAGATATTATAGAATGTGTGGTTATTACAAAAAAAAAAAAAAAACCCTTAAACAAATCAATGTTTTACTGTGGATTATACAGAATGCAATCTACAATAAAAACTACTATTTTATCCTTGGTGGGTAAGCCTGGGTTCAGAGGTATATGAATCTTTTCTACGATCGAGGCTTATTAGTAATTACATTAAAAAAAAGTGTTAATCATTAATTTCATATTTTTTTTCTATAGTATAATTATCAAGTGACCCATAAAAAAAAATTCGATTTAGGGACTTTTCTGAGTTTTTTATATTTTTTGGTGCATGTCAATTGATTGAATGTCTATAAAAATTAAACTCTCTTTACTATGAATGCAAGGTGATTCCACTTTATAACAAGTGATACAACGAGTCAAATGAGAAATGTCAAAGTAAATGCAAATCTTCTTGCATCGTATTCCTCCAATTTTGGACAACTTGATTAAATATCTCCTGGCAAGAAGAGTCAATGAACCTCTCCTCTCTTCAAACTAACACATTCGGGTCCTCCCCGCGTGCAGTTTCAAACTCTCTTGTGCTAAACCCGTGAGTGGCACCACCTTATAAACAGGACATTTTTCCTATCATAGCTTAAACCAGGAAATCTAGCTAGAATCAGCAAGATGAGGAAAACCCCCTTAAAGCCTGTTATCTCCTTCTTACTCTTTCTTTGTTTGAAGATTTTGTTCATGGAAATGGGGGTGGCACAAAACACAACTGGTTCTATCCCTGTGAACGTAGGTGTGACTCTTGACTTGGATTCTTTGGAGGCCAATATTTCTTTGAGCTGCATCAACATGGCCCTTTCAGACTTCTACGCCACTCGTGGTGACTACAGAACCAGACTGGTCCTCGCCATCAGAGACTCCAAGAAAGATGTTGTTGGTGCAGCTGCTGCAGGTTCGCTCTCTGCCTCCCCTCTTCATTTCTTGATATTATCTCCTCTTTTCTCCAATTATGAATCGTTTTTTTATCAAAAAGTTTTAAGAAAGCCAGCATTTTAACGGTAGATACTTGCACATTCTGTGTTCATTATCCGAGGTTCTCAATCTGGAACTTCTTTTAGTTTGATCATAGAAATCCCTGTGTATAATTGTGGCTGTACAGGGATGTGATGATAATGAAAATACTTCTTTATTTTACTAGATCAATGATAAGGTGGGTCAGAACATATAAAAGTCATCATAAATTGTGGCTATCTTGCTTCAAAGGTCATCCTTTGTGAGCTGTATTTCTTGTTCGTATCTGATATTGTGGGCTAGACATTTTGCACTCCACGCAATAGAATTGTCTCCTTTGTACTTCCAACGTTGCTATCTGCATATGGAGATCATCTGACTTTAGAACTGTATCAAAATACAAGGAAAAAACCTTCTAGAGAAGCCTCTGTTCTAATGTTAATTCAGAACAGATGTTTGACAAAGGCAATATTCTTTTCATGGAGGGGAATATATTGCGATCTGCACATTTGTAGGCCAGTTTTTACTCTAGTTGGAACAGAACTTTTAATTGACATTAAAAACTTTTGCCTCCTCGAGTTACGAAAGATAAAAAGCTAGGTTCATATTCTGCCCAAAAATCTGGATTGATAGTGAGAGATACACATGGCTAGAGCAGCAAGAATGGCAAGGCCAGAGAAGTAGAGGTTAGTTTTTTTTGCTTTGGGGGCAGAGGAGAGGAGCTCACAAATCATAAAACATGTATTCAGAATGGTAATCCTATAAGAAAGTGGAATTTGATTTTTTTAGAATATCATCCTATAAGAAAGGGTGGTCCTTTGCTTGCTCTCTCTGCTGCACAATTTGGTTCGTGTAATGTCTTTGATTTTTCTTCTCTCCTTTGCGAAACGCAGCCCTCGACTTGATAAAAAACGTGGAAGTGCAAGCAATCTTAGGGCCATCAACATCAACGCAAGCCAACTTTGTTATTGACCTTGGAGAAAAAGCTCAGGTGCCCATAATATCATTTTATGCTTCAAGTCCTTCTCTTACTCCCAGTAGGGGTTCCTATTTTTTTCGAGCAACACATAGCGACTCAGCTCAAGTGAACGCCATAAGTGCATTATTTCAAGCCTTTGGATGGATAGAAGCAGTACCCATCTACATGGAAAATGAATATGGAGAGGGAATTATACCTTATTTAGTTGATTCTCTGCAAGCAGTTGATGTTCGTGTCCCCTACCGGAGTGTCATTTCTCCATCAGCCACTGATGATCAAATTATCGAGGAGCTCTATAAGTTGATGACAATGCAAACTAGAGTTTTCATTGTGCACATGTATGGATATCTAGGCACTCGGCTTTTTGCCAAAGCTAAAGAGATTGGAATGATGAGTGAAGGCTATGTTTGGATCATGACTGATGGTCTGACTACTTATTTCTTGAGTTCACCAAGTCCTTCCGTCACTGATACAATACAAGGGGTGCTGGGTATTAAACCTTACGTTCCAAGAACAAAAGAGCTTGAAAATTTTCGAGTTCGGTGGAAAAGGAAATTCCTGCGAGATAATCCAAATAACTTTGACGCTGAGTCGAGCATTTATGGACTATGGGCCTATGATGCTACGAAAGCATTGGCCAGGGCAGTAGAGAAAGCTGGAGCTACAAATTTTGGCTTCCAGAAGGCAAATGTTTCTAGCAGTTCATCAACGGATCTCGCAACTCTTGGCGTCTCCTTAAATGGTCCAAACCTTCTTCGAGTTTTATCAAACACTAGTTTCAAAGGCCTTACAGGAGATTACCATTTTGTTGATGGGCAGTTGCAATCTCCAGCTTTCCAGATAGTTAATGTGAATGGAAAAGGAGGAAGAGAGATTGGGCTTTGGACACCAACACAAGGACTCGTAAAACGATTGGAACCTACAAATTCAACTTCTATGTCCGGCATTTCAGCTGCAATTTTTCCTGGGGATACAACTGTCGCTCCCAAGGGTTGGGAGATTCCCACAAATGAGAAGAAGTTGAAAATCGGAGTGCCAGTGAAGGGTGGCTTCGGTGAGTTTGTGGCTGTGACAAAGGATCCTAGTTCCAACACCACAAAAATCACCGGATACTGCATAGATGTTTTTGATGCTGTAGTGAAAGCATTGCCTTATGCTTTGCCTTATGAGTACATTCCCCATGCCATGCCTGCTGGAATTACTTACGATGATCTGACCTATCAAGTGTATTTAAAGGTAAAATATAATTATATATTTTTTCTGTACTTATTCTATGTTTGTGATATTGCATTGATATCATCCACGTTGATGCAAGTAAGTTTCTTTCTTTTGCATTTTTGTTTACTGCGAACAGAAATATGATGCTGTGGTTGGAGACGTGTCCATTGTCTTCAACAGGTCCTTGTACATCGATTACACCTTGCCTTTCACAGAAAGTGGTGTCTCCATGATTGTTCCTATAGCAGACAACAATAGTAAAAATGCATGGGTCTTCATGAAACCTTTGACATGGGACCTTTGGGTGAGCAGTTTATTTTTCTTTCTTTTCATTGGATTTGTTGTCTGGGTTCTTGAGCACAGAATAAATGAAGATTTTCGAGGGTCTGCTTCAGATCAAGCAGGAACTAGCTTCTGGTTTTCCTTCTCAACGATGGTTTTTGCACCGCGTAATCTCCCTTCCCCTTATGAATTTCCCTTCTTCTGTAGTACTAGCACTCACCAATATATATATAAACACCAAATTGACTTCATGTTTATATTTGCAGGGGAGAAATTGGTTAGCAACTTGTCTCGGGCAGTGGTAATTATATGGTTTTTTGTTGTGTTGGTCCTCACACAGAGCTACACCGCCAGTTTAACGAGCTTACTTACAGTCCAGCAGCTGCAGCCTACAGTTACTGATGTACATGATCTCATTACGAAGGGGGGGTATGTAGGCTACCTGAAGGGTTCTTTTGTTCGAGGAATCCTGTTAGGCTTGGGTTTCGACAACTCCAAGCTCATCATGTATAATTCTCTAGAAGAATGCCACGAACTCTTTTCCAGAGGAAGTGGAAATGGTGGTATTGCTGCTGCTTTCGACGAAGTGCCATATATGAAACTCTTTCTGTCAAAATACTGCTCGAAATATACCATGATTGATCCTACATTCAAAACCGGCGGTTTTGGCTTTGTAAGTTCACTTTTCCATCTTTCTATTTCCATTTCCTATATGGCTAATAAGTGCATTGTTTCTCATCTATGCTTTTTTTTCGTGACTTCAGGTCTTCCCTAAAGGTTCTCCTCTAGTGCCTGATATATCAAGGGCAATTTTAAATGTGACAGAGGGGGATAAAATGAAGCAAATAGAGGATGCGTGGTTTGGCAAAAAAGGCAGCTGTCCAGATTCCAGCACCTCAGTTTCATCTAATACCCTGAGTCTCAAGAGTTTCTGGGGATTATTTTTAATTGCCGGACTAGCTGCATTTTTAGCTCTCGTCATCTTCATTGCCATGTTTGTCTACCGAGAAAGAAGAGACTTGAGGCCCTCTGATCCCACAGCTTCAACATGGGATAGAACTAAAAATTTCTTCAGAATCTTCATTCAAAGGGACTCGACGTCCCAAATATCCAGACAAACGGAGCTGACTGATAGAAACGGAATCAGTCTGCCTTCTATGGGCGTGCCAAGTCCGGCAGCCTTCTCAGTTCACAGACAATTTCCTGAAGATCCTTCTTCTACAGATTATGATTATAGTCCAAATTGGCAAGCACCTCGAGAGGTAGTCATAAATATTGATCAGCTTCCCCACCAAAATCAAGAGAGACCAACAGCTTTGGAAATTGACCCCGAAAATAATTGACTTGTACATTATCATTTGACAATTAGAACCCCAGTAGCCATTCGTAAAGATATTGAATTACTGTATTGGCTGTTTGTTTCTGCGTTTGTTTGAAAAGTGCTTTTTAAAAATTTAAATTTTTTTAATTTTTTTATTAACTTTAAATTAATATATTTTTAGTATTTTTAAATTATTTTGATGTTCTAATGTTACAAATAATTTTTAAAAAAATAAAAAAAAATCATTGACATGTATTTTGACATAAAAAATTATTTAAAAAGCAATCGCAATCACACTGCCCTTTATTTTTTTCAGTGAAAATTCTGTTTTACAAGGATGTAAGTAGAAATAAACTGAGTTTCAGGATTTTAGTAAATTATCACAAGTATATCTCTTGCCCTTTGTCTCTTCCATTGAAAATTCTGTTTTGTGTTAGCGTTGCTGAAGGGAATCCTGCATTAACTTCTGTGCCTTCATGTCTGTTGTAGGCTTCTCTGCCTTTTCTTTCAAGTCCTAACTTGACTAGAAACCGGAGATTTCCAAATCTTTGAAGGAACAATGTTAAAATAATCTTGAAGAAGGGAAAGAATATTGACATGGATCTATACAACTTCTATTGAGATACTAATGGCTGCAAAGAGCATGTTACATTGGTCACAAAACTTTCCTAGCATTTTTTGTACACAAATTTACATCAGACATCATGGTAAATATTGCTCTAGGCACTCTTTCAGTTTTTGAAAAGTCACAGGCTTTGAAACAAATGAGTCCATACCATTTGCATAACATTCCTCTGCACTCTCTGATAATGCATTCGCTGTCATCTGCATTCACCAACTGAATCTGTTAGTATATGCAGACGGATTTATGGCTTTGAGGGTGATGAAATAAGGACATGTTTCAGTGCTTCAGTGTAGCTCGGCTACTATAGAAAGCAAGACACAATGCTTTGTGTTGTTTGGTAATAACAAGCAAATAACTAAAAACACTCAGGGTGGTAAGATCTCTAGTGAGTCAGGAGATAGAATGGGGTCTCAGAGTTGGCTATTAAAAGTGAAGTGCTCACCGCAATTATAGGCATCCTCTTGTCATAATGAATAGAACTCTGACCATCTTGTAATGAAGCTGAAGGCTCTATTCCAACCTTAGCAGCAGCATCCCAATTGCCAGTTTCTTCAAAAGAACGAATCATTTGTGTAGCTTGGAGGCCATTCATTACCGGCATGCAGACGTCCTGCAAATTTAATGTGATACATGGTTACTGAAACTTAAGAATCCAAGTGTTCAGCTTAATCAAAATCCCATCAGAAGAACCATGAACAAAGAAAAGGTGGTGGTAGAAATGATTTTAATCCAGAAATTACCATCAAAACTAGATCATAACAACAGGACTGAACTGCACGCACAGCTTCAACTCCATTATTCACAACATCAATGGTATGGCCTAACTGCTTCATCATTGATTTCGCCACCATTACATTGATCTTGTTATCTTCTACTAGAAGAATCTTCGGCTTTGGTTTTGATTCTGTTTTTTGTGGGATGCTGGTAGAAGTGCACTGAGAATCAATGACAGATTTTTCTTCTTCCTGACACGATCCTGGTGGTTCGGCTGTATTTGCCCTTAAGCCCACTTCTCTGCTTGATTCTGTGTGATTATTGCAATTTGTAGTGCCATTCGGGGTTTTACATTTTGTGTCGTCTTGACTTTGTTGACTTCTACAAACTACATTCTCGTAGTCACGTTCAGGGCTGTGACTAAATGAGCTTTCAGGTTCAGATAAGGTCTCAGCGACTTCAACCATAGAACAGGCATCCTCAGCACAAGTCGTCTCTTTCAGTCTAACATTACCAGAAGGAAATGAGCAAGAATCATCTGAGATTCCATTAAGTTTAGGGGATTTAGCAAAACCGATACTATGTGGCAATAATTTTTGGGTCCTGGTGGATCCATTAGAAGAGAATAGAGAGCCCAAAGTACGTGGTTGGAACTGAAAGAAGCCGGCAGTTTCATCCTCTAGTGGAGCCTCATGATCAACCATATTTGATAGATCATCAGGATCATCAGAAGAATCACAGGTTGATCATCAGAAGACCCTCTCAATTTCTCTTTATGTATTGTAAGTGCAAAGTTTGTCAACCCTGATAAAGACTGGCTTGCTGCTTTGTGTTGTGATTTTCAGGCCTTCCCTAAAGGTTCTCCTCTGGTACCAGATGTATCAAGGGCAGTTCTAAACATGACAGAGGGAGATAAAATGAAGGAAATCGAGAATGCTTGGTTTGGAAAACAAAGCAATTGCCCAGATTCCAGCACCTCGGTTACATCTAACCATAACAGCCTTAGTCTCAAGAGTTTCTGGGGCTTATTTTTAATTGCTGGAGTAGCATCCCTCTTAGCTCTCATTATATTCATCGTCATGTTTGTCTACAAGGAAAGGAAAATGTTGAGGCCTTTAAATTCCAGAATTTCCATAAGGAGTAAAGTCCACAATTTCTTCAGGATCTTTATTCAGAGGGACTTAAAATCCCATACTTTCAGAAAAAGTGGGCTGAATGACCGCAATGGCACTAGTCTGCCTAGTATGGGTGCGTCGAGCCCATCGGTCTCTTCATTTCAAACTAGTTATTTCCCTGGAGATGGAGATCAGTCTTGTACAGAGTCTGTTGATTCCAGTCCAGATTGTCAAACATCTCAAGAGGTAGTAATAAATATTGATCAACTTACAAACCCAAATCAAGATAGACGGGTTTCTTTTGAAGTAGAACATGATCAATATTGACTTTCAGATGATACCATTGACAGTTTGACACTGGGAAACTTATAGAACTGTAGATGCAGTTGTAGCATTGTAATATAATTGTAGGACATCAGAGGCCTGGCTATTCATGGGAAAGTCCAAAGGAACGTGGAGGAGGCAATACTATAGAATACATATTACTCTGTTTGATTTCCTCGTTTGTGACACTCGAACTTCAAATTCTAAATATTGAATTACTCTATATAACATATTTATAGCTAGGTAGGATCAACCTGAGTTTCAGAATTATTACATTATTATCACAAATTATAGATTTTCTTCAGCAATTTCCCAAGATACTTTGGAAATGCAAGCAGTTGCATACCTTGTTTGCGGCCAAATAAATTCTACAGACTAAAGCATTATCCAAAATTAAGTTACCATGTTTTAAAGAAATTATCCAAAATTATATTGTGAAAACGAAAACTAAAGCATTATCCAAAATTAAGTCACCATGTTTTAAAGAAACCCCCCTCATATTTCCAACCATCTTCATGTTTTTGTCAGGATTTTTATTAAATTGTTTGGAAACAAGTTAGAGGATGAAGAAAAGGTACCCTTCAAAGCATGTTCTGATATTCTTGTTCCTTTCTTTAAGGATATTGTTCATAGAAATGGGGTTGGCCCAAAACTCAACAGCATATGTTGGACTTGGAATGTTTTGAGTTGCATTATAATGTCCCTCTCAGACTTCTATATGCCACTCATGGTGACTACAAAACCAGGCTGATCCTCACCACTAGGGACTCCAAGAGAGAAGTTGTCGGAGCAGCTGCCGCAGGTCCTTCTCTACCTCTCCATTTTTTCTGGTGTCCCTTTTCTTATACCTTTAGCTGTTAGTCATTGTCTTGATGGCATTTACCTTATTTTCATTTAAAACAAAAAAAAAAACAAAAACAAAATTAAAAAAAAAAAAAAGGATACCAAATAGCCCCTTACATTATTATAGAATCCAGAGAATTGGGATGAGGAGGCTGGGATTTGGTGCTTTTAATTTTTCAAATCTTCAAATATTCCACTTATCAATCAACTTATTTTGTATTAAAATGCATTTACTCGAAATGTCCATGAATAGAGAGGTCAAGAAAAAGATGAACCATTATAAAAACTCAACAAAGGTCAAAACTTATGGAAAAAGGAGTTTGCAATTAGATGTTAGACCTAGCTCTTTTAAGCCCCGCAGTGTACCAGGTTCAAATGCATGTGGATCTAGCAAAATATCAAATTAATTTTTCTAGGCTCAGCCATGATTCAGGTTCAAGTGCTTGTAGATCTGGCAAGATGTCAGACCTAACTTCCATGTGTTTGGTTATATACCAAGCCCAAATGCTTGTGGGTTTTATAAGATGTCATACCTAGCTTTCTTGGATTTAGTTACGCGCTAGACTTGGGTGCTGAACCTAGAAGGATGTTAGACTCGATATCCTCAGGTGTTGGATTGTCCCAGACCTAAACGTACAGTAAGGGAACCCAAGTTTATCATCTTCCTATGCTCTAACTTTGTAAAATTCCTCTAAGAGTTGGCTATGTGTCAATCAACATTACTACTAATTATAAGGATTGAACCCATCAGCATTAATGTTGTGTATGAAATGACATTAGATTACCTTCTATAGACACATGGTACTCCCCTCAACATTAATTCTATATAAGAAGACACTTACATTAACATAATGTTGATATAAAAAAACTTTCACCCTACTTGGATGTGAAAAAGAAAGACTTTCAAACCGTAAAATTAAAAAAAAAAAAATCAAGGTACAACAGTTATAAATATTTTTTGACAATCTAGTTTACAATCTTCATTCTCTTACAACATATTCTCAACATTTATCATACATGAGCTAATAACAAACATTTTTATTTTTAAAATTTAATACTCATTTACTATTCTTTCTCACTGTAAAGTTCTTGACTTAATTATTGAAGAATTTAAAAAAACCACTAACGTGAACTATTTTGCTGGAATCAAGGCCTCTCTTACCAATCTTATGGGCCATCAGTTATGAAGAATAAAAAACTAACATTAATATATGATCCTTCATTGTCCAAACGTTCAAAAACTCAGGTTACTTACTAGATTCTAGAGCATCATCACCAACCATTCAATTTTCGCATTATAAGAATTTTTTTTTTTACAGCTTCCTAAATTCACATTTCAAAGTGATAACATGCGAGCACAATGTTCTACGAAATTTCAGATATTAAATAAGTCATCCGCAATTATATGTACTAATGTATTTACAATTTGATAATGTCTTAATAAATTCAAACTTAAAAATTAGAATCTGATGCTAATGCACTTTGATTTAGTCAATGTAAACGCAATGAAATAAGGCAACGAATATCTTTGATTAGTATGAATCCCACTCCAGCAAACCCGAGGCAACTACTCCATAGAATCAATCATACGCGATATATCCATACATCCAAGTGCATCTGTTTTACATATCTTCTTGACATTAGATGTCAATATGAGAAATTTCCTAGTAAATGCAAATGGGTCGGAATCCTCCTCTTCCAATTTTTTATTTTAACAAATAAATTAAATATATTTAATGATGCTGGTTTGAATCAGCTAGATGGTTGACCCTCATGAGGAGGTATTGTACGTTCCACCTTCGGGTTTGTTAAACTAATTGAGATCAAACACAAAAAGGATGCTAGAATTCTGAATAAACTGTATATTATGAATGCATAGTCTTAGCCTAATTACAAATAAAGTATATATAGGTTAAACTGAAAGTACTATTCTACCCTTAATAAATAAGACAACATAAATATTATTTAACATCTCCCCTCAAACTCACGATGCGGCAGCTACAAGCATCGAGAGTTTGTCAACTAGAAAACAAAAACGAGATATGGAATGCGCCTTGGTAAAGAAATCTGCAATCTGCAATGAAGAAGGAACAAAGGGCAAAGTAATGGTTTCATGCTTGAGATGATGACGAGTAAGATGACAATCGATTTCAATGTGCTTAGTCCGCTCATGAAAAACCGAGTTGTGAGCAATCTGAATAGAACTCTGGTTGTCACAATACATAGGAGTAGGATGGGAAAAGGAAACTCTCATATCAGCAAGTAACCAACGTAACCAAATAATCTCTTTGGTAGTAGATGTCATGGCACGATATTCTGCTTCGGTGGATGATTGAGAAACAATAGATTGTTTCTTACTCTTCCAAGAAATAAGAGAATCACCTAAAAAGATACAAAACCCGGTAACAGACTTGCGATCTGTGGGATCACTACCATGATCAGCATCAGAGTATGCACGTAACTCCAAGGAAGAGGTGGATGAAAGTAAAAGACTTTGAAAAACTGTACCCCGAAGATATCGCAAAATACGAAGAACAGCTGCCCAATGAACAGTAGTAGGAGAAGCAACAAACTGACTAACAACATGAACAGCATATGCAATATCTGGACGAGTAATGGTGAGATATACCAAACTCCCAACAATAGTGCGGTATAAAGTAGGATCTATCAAAGGTAAACCATCAGAAGAAGAGTACCTTGCGTTAACCTCAATAGGAGTATCCACAGTCTTGTTATCAGTAAGTCTAGCCCGCTCAAGAATATCTGCAACATATTTCGACTGAGAAAGAAGGTAACCTCTAGGTGAGTATGCTACCTCAATACCCAGGAAATATCGAAGATAACCCAAATCCTTCATCTCAAATCGTCTAGCCAACTCTGTCTTCAAAACTGAAATATCATCAATGTCATCACCAGTAATAATTATGTCATCAACATATAAAGACAGAATGATACGACCTGCATCAGTGCACTTAATAAAAAGAGCAGAATCATGACTGCTAGAAACAAAGCCAAGTGACGAGATCACAATAGAGAATTTCTCAAACCAAGCACGGGGTGCTTGTTTGAGACCATATAATGCTTTCTTAAGCTTACAAACATATCCAGAGTCATGTGAAATACCAGGAGGGGTGCCATATAAACTTCTTCTTGAAGATCTCCATTCAAGAAGGCATTTTTAACATCAAGTTGAGAAATATGCCATTGACGAATCGAAGCTACGGCAATAAGAGTACGAATAGTAGTCATTTTTGCAACCGGAGCAAAATGTCTCCTCATAGTCCATACCATAACTGTTGAGAGTATCCTTTGGCAACCAACCTAGCTTTATATCGCTCAATAGACCCATCAGAATTAGTCTTGATCTTATACACCCAACGACAACCAACAACACTCTTACCAGGAGGTAGAGGAACCAGATCCCAGGTATCTGTCTTATGCAATGCAGAAAGTTCCTCATCCATAGCTTGCTGCCAAAGCGGATCAAGAATTGCCTCTTTATAGGAAGAGGGCTCAACAAGACAATGAATAGAGGCTAAAAAGGAAGTAAATGATGAAGAATAACAAGAATAAGCAAAATCTGGTAGTTTTGTGGACTTACGAATACGGATGGACTGACGTGGAGGTGGATCCACAATCTCAGATGAAGCTTGAGGGGCTGTAGATGAGAATGGAGCTTCAGGTGTGCCAGAGAGTAAAGTACCAGTACCTGCAGAGTTATGAGTACAAATTGATCGAACATGGGGAGAGCTATCATTACCAGAATCCTCAGAAAATGGATCTATACTAATAAGATCAGATTTAGTCAGGTTATGAGTAGTGGATGGAATAGAAAAGAAAGGTATATGCTCAAGGAAGACAACATGACGAGACACATAAAGTTTCTGAGTGATTGGATCAAAACAACGATAACCCTTTTTACCTTCACCATAGCCCAAAAAGACACAAATAGCGGATCGAGAGGATAGCTTACTTCGTTCTACATGAGGACGAAGAACGAAACAAGTACAACCAAAGACTCTAAATGAGGAATAATCAGAGACATACCCATATAACTTTTCAAATGGAGATAGACCCGAACTATGAGAAGATGGAATTGTATTAATCAAGCTTACAGCAGTAAGAACAGCTTCTCCCCAAAACTCACTAGGAACAAAAGCAGACAACAAGAGAGAATGAGCAGTTTCGACAATGTGCCTATGTTTTCTTTCAGCAACACCATTTTTCTCAGGAGTATCTGTACATGAAGTTTGGTGGATGGTTCCATCTAGGGCAAGCAATTGGCAAAATTTATTAGAAGTGTATTCCCCACCTAAATCACACCTAAAGCATTTGATCACAGTAGAATATTGAGTTTTGATAAGAGCTCGAAAAGCTGCATATATCTCAAAGAATTCAGAACGATGTTTCATTAAATAAACCCAACAATAACGAGTATGATCATCAATAAAAGAGACATAATATCGAGACCCTCCTTTTTGTGGCAACAGGAGAAGGTCCCCATACATCAGAATGAATCAAATCAAATGGTGAAGAAGAAACAGAAATACTTTCGATTAAAAGGTAAGGCGGAAAATTTTGCCAATTTACATCCACTACAATCAGAAATGTCACAAGTTTTTCAAATTTTCCTAAAGCTCCTGTGGATGCCAAAAATCTCAAACGAGAAGACGAAACATGACCTAGACGGGAATGCCATAAATAAAAACTAGAAGATGAAATACTCAAACGAAAGGAAGACAAATCAACTGTAGTAGTAGCAGCGGCAGCAGCAGCAACTGGCACTTTTAACTCATCCAAAATATATAGTCCATTCTCCCTACGGCCTGTCCCAAATCAGCTTCTGAGACTGCAGATTCTGTATACAAACAAAAGGAACCAGAAAACATGACTAAATAATCACCAGAATCACATATTTGACCAACAGACGCAAGATTCAATTTGAGTTGTGGAATAAGATAAACATTAGGAGAGACATGTGAGGTGTGACAACAGAACCAACACCTGCTAAGGGCATTTGAGTGCCATCAGCAGTCATAACAGGAATGGAGGATAAAGGGGATATAGAGGTAAAAGATGAGGAATCTGGAGACATATGATGAGAAGCACCAGAATCCAAGACCCATTCAGAATGTGACATACCTGAGGAACTATGAGGCAACTGACCTATGGAAGAAGAAGCGGACATTGCTTGTGGCTGCAAGGAGAGAAACTTCTGAAATTGCTCAGCCAAAATATTAGGATCGGTAATAGAACTCGAGGAAGCTACTGCTGCAGTATTGTGGTGTTGTGGTTTATAACCCTGAGGTGGTCTATGAGCATTAGATTGTGACTGATTTCCAGGCTTCCAAGCTTGATTCTGATGTCTCAACTTAGGACACTGAGCCTTCCAATGACCTTTCTGCTTACAGAAGCTGCACTCATCGAAGCCAACCCTTGTGTGAGACTTATTCTGATGATTAAAGAATGACCTAGAAGGTACTGCTAGTACTGAAGGATTTGAAGCAGAAAGAATTCCTTTTTCAGAAATAAGACTGAAAACGTATTTCTTCAGCCAATAACTCACTGACAACAGAGTCAACAGAAGGCAGTGGAGAACGATGCAGAATTGAACCTCTAAGTCCTTCGAAAATCACTGCGAAGTGCTGTTAAAAAACTGTACCAATCTTTGCTGCTCTCTACGCTCAATATAGGCACCACATGCCTTTTAATTCTGTCGATTCAGTAAGAGCCAATTGATCCCAAAGATCTATCATAGCAGAATAAAACTCTTGAATACTCATATTCTTCTGAATAAAGAGCTCGTATGTCATTCTCTAATTGATACTGTTTTGTAAAATTTGATTGTGTGAATAACCTTTGCAGATGATCCCAAACCTCTTTTGCTGTCTCATATTTCGCCAAACTGCGTACCTATTGAATGCTCAACAGAAATTGTTGATCCAAGTAATGATCTTTGCATTATTTGCTTCCCATGTATCTATCAAAACCAGCATCCCCCTCCTCAATATTCTTAGGTATCATATAAGTTCCACTAACATACCCCCACATCTTCTTACCCTTAAGGAAAATTTCTCATTACATAACTCCAATATGAATAGTTCTTCCCATCCAACTCACACTCACAGAACTGAAGCGAATCATCTCTTTCAGTAGCCATAATCAAACAATCACAAATAACCAGAATGCAAAAGCAGCGGAAGACAAAATACTCAATTGCAGAAACTAAACAAATATCTTCTCGAAATTATACGATTACTCCTAAAACACAAAACAAATTTGCAAAAACTGAACGTAGATACCAAATTGCAGAAGCTGAAGGGAAGATGAAATACCAAAATAATTGCAGAAACTGTCGAAATACCAAAATAATTACAGAGACTGTCGAAATACCTAAGTTGGATCCGCGAAGCTGTATTTGGGATTAAGCTTCGTTCCATAAAACCAGCTCTGATACCATGTTAAACTAATTGAGATCAAACACAAAAAGGAGGCTAGAATTCTGAATAAACTGTATATTATGAATGCATAGTCTTAACCTAATTACAAATAAAGTATATATAGGTTAAACTGAAAGTACTATTCTACCCTTAATAAATAAGACAACATAAATATTATTTAACAGGGTTCACATTATATTGACAAGTTTTGTCTTGAAAAAGCGTTTCATGAGAAGAAAATGGTACCTAAAATTTTATAGGACTCTTAGTCTATATGAAATAGTAGTTGATAATTCCTAAATCTAAAATGTTTAAAAATAAAATTGATTAGGTAGATAATTGAATTATCTTTTAGTTTAAGCAGTCTCATTAATTTTCTCCAGCTAATATGTTTGATAACTTGATATAAAAAACCCAAATGGTTTGCAGCTGGTAACAAGTGGTGTCTGGTAGTTAGTACCTGGAATTTTATTTTATTTTTGATGAATGTGTGGACTCTTTGTTGCTTAAGTTAATAACTTTGTAAAGAGAAAAAATTTAATAATATTTTAAAGATAAACTCTCAAAATATATATGCTAAAAAAGCTAAGAATGAAGAGATTGTGAACCTAAAACTTAAAGAATTCATAAGGTATTTATAACTCATAAATCTTATCCTTTTATAAAGATGAGGGATTTAAAGTGTAACTTCATCTTTGTGATATTTTGAATTATATTCTCCTATAAATAAAATGTATTGAATTAAAATAAAATACTAAAAATATACTAGAATTATTTTTTTAAAATATTGAGCTCGAGACATATCTTCGGGTTCATAAAGATGCTAGGATGCTTGTTCAGAACCCCTAAAATATTAGGTGCCGGCGTGCCCAGCACTCTAATTAAATGGGTCTACCTGTTATGCCGAGACCATCTAGACTTGCGTCGTGTGGATTAGTTGGGTTGAGGCGCTACGTGTGGACTGGAGGTGAGTGCACGTTTCTATAAACGCCACCAGTAATAATGTTGACCCAGATTTACAACATGACTGGTCTGTTAAAAGAAAGTCTCACGTTTGGCCTCCCGGTGGAGAAAATAATTATGTCTAATTTGCACTTACTTGTTAAGTGTTTCCCTTCAAAGCATCAAAATAAATACCAATATCTTCTCAAAGACAATCTTGCTTTCTTAACATTTTTCCCTTCAAAGCATCAAAATATAACATATTTATAGCTAGGTAGGATCAAACTGAGTTTCAGAATTAGTAAATTATTATCACAAATTATAGATTTTCTTCAGCAATTTCCCAAGATACTGTGGAAATGCAAGCAGTTGCATACCTTGTTTGCGGCCAAATAAATTCTACAGACTAAAGCATTATCCAAAATTAAGTTACCATGTTTTAAAGAAATTATCCAAAATTATATTGTGAAAACGAAAACTAAAGCATTATCCAAAATTAAGTCACCATGTTTTAAAGAAACCCCCCTCATATTTCCAACCATCTTCATGTTTTTGTCAGGATTTTTATTAAATTGTTTGGAAACAAGTTAGAGGATGAAGAAAAGGTACCCTTCAAAGCATGTTCTGATATTCTTGTTCCTTTCTTTAAGGATATTGTCTGAGGTAACCGTTAGTATGCCATTGGGGTTTCGATGATGGGTCTGTGGGTAAGCCAAAAAGAGATGCATAACAGTGGTCATATAATTCGGAGGCGACTTTCCTCACTCAGCTGCAATTTTTGGTAGGTCTGGTTCTCTTCTGGTGGAGGGAGAAGTGGGAAGGGGTAGATATGTAATTTTAATTTATGAGGTTGTCTTTATGGGTTAGGTGAAGAGTCTGTTTTCATTTATTTTTTTTGATGGGCAGTGGTTGATAGCTATTAATATTTATTAAAACATTTTGTAATTTTAGATAATATTTGGAATTACATTAACTATTGTTTATTAAAATATTTTTTTATTTAAGAATAAGATATAGTTGTGAAAACAAACATTTCTATTCATTGAAAAAAAGATGTAGTCTTTTATCACTGGCTCAATTTAATGCTGAAATGATAAATTTGTTAAAATTTGTTTATTAAAATATAGTTTTTTTTTCCGTAATGTCATTGTAATTTTATAGTGCCGAGGATAGTGGCACGACTGTGTTTTCACGGTTCTGCTGCTAGTAATGGTGCGGAGATATCTGGTGTTTGGATTTTGGGAAGAGATCGGATGGTTTGTGGGCTGTCCGTCGGTTTGAAAGGAGGAAGAAGGGGGCAGGGCATCTATGGGTTATCAGCTGGAGTTTGGTTTCCTATAAAAAGGTATGGAATATCATCAGCTCAGAGGTTTTTATGCTGGTTAAAAGTTTTTTTAGAACTGGTAAACTTCCAAAGGGTATCAACTCTTCTTTTGTAACTCTGATTCCGAAATCAAAGGAGCCGAGCAGATTCTCCCATTTTCGTCCGATAAGCCTGATTCACGGGCTATACAAAATATTGGCAAAGCTACTGTCCACTAGGCTTCGTCATGTCATGACAGATGTGATCAGTGTTAACCAGTCTGCATTTATTGCTGGGCGTCAGATTCTAGACGGGTTCATGATAGCAAATGAGGTTGTCCATGGTGTGCGCAGCAAGAAGAAGCATGGCCTCTTATTGAAGGTAGATTTCCATAAAGCCTTTGACTCAATTTTATGGGAACATATTGACACAAGTATGGGATACATGGGTTTTGGCTCACACTGGAGGAAGCTGATATTCGAATGCTTATCCACTTCAAAATTAGCCATCTTGATAAACGGTTCTCCTAGTAGAGAATTTAGTTTGGAGAGGGTCTCAGGCAAGGGGACCACTCTCTCCATTCCTATTTGACATTGCAGTTGAGGGATTGACAGTTTTATTCAATAGGGCATCAGCTTCAGGTTACTTCAAAGGCTTACAGACTACCCCAGGTCATTACTTAACTCATTTGCAATATGCCGACGACTCTCTGATTTTCTTGCCAAATGATTTTCCCTCTCTTCTACATGCCAAGAGGATTCTACGTTGGTTTGAGATCATTTCCGGACTGAAAGTTAACTTCTATAAAAGCTCACTAATAGGTATCAACTTGGACAACGACTACACCTCTAGCCTGGCGAACTCAGTCTTCTGTCGTAGTGATACTTTCCCGGTTAGGTACCTTGGACTACCTCTTGGAGCCAATCCCAGCAGACTCTCTACTTGGAAACCAGTGTTGTCCACTATCAGAGCAAAGCTACTCACATGGAAAGGGAATTTTTTTGAGCATGGCGGGAAGGTTATGTCTAATTAAATCAGTCTTGAGCTCCCTTCCTCTGTTTTACATGTCAGTTTTTGCTATGCCAAAGGGTGTTACTAAAGCCATCTCTTCTCTAACCCGGTCTTTCCTTTGGAAAGGAAGCTCAACTTCTCATGGCCTTTTTAAGGTGGCTTGGCACAAGGTAATAAAGGATAAATCTTCTGGTGGTCTCGGGCTGGGATCCATCCACAACAAAAATCTGGCTTTGCTCTTTAAATGGCTATGGAATCTAGACAATGGAGTGGCAGGAGGCTGGCAAGAACACATTCTTCTAAAATACCGACCTCACTTTATAAATGGTATCCCTGAGTTTGCAGGTTCTTTATCTCCAACTTGGCATGGCATTGTTTCGGCAATCTTCTCAACACAAAACATAGCCAATCTTTTACATGCAAATGTCGGGTTCAAGGTGGGTGACGGGAGGAACATCCGGTTTTGGACTGACTCTTGGCTCGGCTCTACAACCAATCTCCAGCTCTTATTCCCCAGACTTTATAACCTCTCCTTGCAGCAAAACACCAACCTTGCAGATATATACAATTTGACAGATGCATCTTTAAACCTTTCCTGGAGAAGAACCCTTCGGCCTCGTGAGATCTGCCAAAGGGAGAGCTTGATCGCAGAGGTGCAGCGTGGTCTCCTTTTCTCAGATGGTGCAGACTGCAAGTTATGGAAATTCCACAGCTCTGGCATGTACTCAGCTCAATCAGGTCGCCTCTTCTTTGATAGTCTATCGGCCACTGAAAATAATCACTCCCTTACTCTGCTATGGAATGGTTATGCCCCCCCAAAAGTGGATGTGTTCATTTGGCTTCTTCTTCATGGAGGTTTGAGTACAAGAAGTTTTTTAGCTGAGAGGAGAATCATAAATTATGAGGAATCTCACTGCCCATTCTGCTGCAAGGAAACCGAGACAATTAATCATCTTTTCCATTGGTGTCCTATAACATGGTCTCTTTGGGGTCGTTTCTTGAAATGGTTCGGGTGCTCAGGTTGTCTGCACAAAGACCCAAATCAAAATCTACAGGAATGGTCCGGATTGATTAATGGAAAATTTCAGCGACGTGCTATTACCCTCCTCTGTAAAGGTCTGTATTGGTCAATTTGGATAGCACGCAACCGCCTAATCTTCGAATCCAAGGCTCCTGATTGGGATATGATTTTTGATCTCACTTTTCACCGTTTGGCTTTCTGGTTGAAGTCCTCAGTTACAAATTTCAGCTATACAGGCTCAGATCTTTTTAGAAATCCTGAATGTATTATGAACTGGACTAACTAATTAAGTCCCTCATCACTTTGGTCTTTTCTTTCTTCATATTCCCATTGTATTCTATCTTTCGTTCAGCCCCACTTACTTGATGGGGCTGCTTTATTAATATATAATTATCTCGTTTACTATCAAAAAAAAAAAAAAGTTTGGCGTTGGCTTGATGGTGTGGAGGAAGAGTGTGGCACGGCTGGTGGGTCTGGTTCTCTTCTGGTGGAGGGAGAAGTGGGAAGGGGTTGATATGTAATTTTAATTTTTGAGGTTGTCTTATCGGTTAGGTGAAGAGTCTGTTTTCATTTAGTTTTTTGACGGGACAGTGGTTGATAGCTATTACTATATATTAAAACATTTTGTAATTTTAGATAATGTTTGGAATTACAATAACTATGGTTTATTGAAATGGTTTTTATTTAAGAATATATTAAATAATATTTTTTTTATTTTTAAAATTTATTTTTTATATTAATACATTAAAATAATTTAAAAATAAAGTTAAAAAAATGAGTTGCATTCCCATTCATTGAAAAAAAAGATATGGTCTAGAAATAGTCTTTTATCGCTTGCTCTAGTTTGGGAGTGCTGAAATGATAGATTTGTTAAAATATTTTTTTATCATTTTAATATTAAAATATAATTTTTAAAAAATAAAAAATATATATTTTTAATACATTTTTTAAAAAAATATTTTTTTAAAAAATAACTTAATACTTTTTTAATCATAAATAAATAACACAAATTCTATTATTATTTAAAAAATAAAAATAAAATAAAAATAAAAACAAGTCTTCTAAACTCTGGGAGATTCCTTTTTATCAATATATGATATTGTCTCGCCTCAGGTCCAAGTCTTGAACCAATTTATTAAAATGGTTGGCTTTGACTCTTCCAAATCATGAATATCCTAGCAATAACGGTGAGGAAACCACAGCTTTAAAATACAGAGCATTTTATAAACTTTCAAAATATCTCTTCATCATATAAAAACAAGACAAGGGTTTGCGTGTTACATTATATAACACCCAAACTTTAGATAAAATAGTGCAATAGTGTAGCACTCTAAGACAAATTAAAAGTAAACACCGCGGAAATAAGCAAGACATGCCAAACAAAAGTGAAGAAGGAGGAATAAACAACAAGATCAACTTGCTAACATAAACTAAGAACATGAAAATAATATAAAATAAAGGGTGAGTTCAACCAACTCAGTGAGGGAATAACATTTAATATACATCTTAAATATTAATAATTTATAAGTCATACATATCTTAATATAAATATACATACTAAGCACATTAACATATGATAGTGGAATACATGTCAAAGATCAGATGACACCCAAAGATAATTCAATGACACCAAAGATGACCATTTTGGGATAATTGGGCGCGCATATGTTGTTGTCTCTCTCACTAGCTAGGAATACAGATACGATGAGCATAAAGACAAACTACACTCCGTTAGTATGGAGTTACTGACAAATTCAGTATCCAGACATAACATATATTCATATAATTATCAAAGTAACTCAATGTTATATCAAATATAATTAAAGCAAATACATATTCAAGAAACTAACGAGTACTTGGAAAAAAATCAACATATCTATAGATATGCAAGAATATCATCCATACTCATCATATAATCAACACATATAATTTATTTATATTACATGTATATTAAAGATTATCCTACTCACTCAAAAAAATATAGAAGTAAAAAGAATTTAGATGAAAAACCTGAAAATTCTATAGAGATTGTTAGAAAAACCTACAATAAAAATACATAATAAACTAACAAACAACACAAATAGATTATTCTAATGCATATAAGAAATTCAGGTTTAGTTTACTAAGTTTAGGGATTAAAATGACAAATTTCCAAAAAAAGGAACCAAAACATGATTTTACCAATATTGGAGGACCAAACTATAAATACATAATCATACTAAAATTTCATCCATAATCCATCCTCAACTCGGTCTAGAATCTCAATTTACGTTCTAGGGACCAGATTGTAAAATTTTCAAACTTTAGGGACTAAACTGTAAATTTCCAAAATTGATGGATTAAACAGTTAAAATTCTAGTATCTTTCCCTTAATTACGAAGACCATTACAAGTGGTATTGGAGCCACGATTCTCATATGACTGAAGGAACAAGAAATATGTCTGCTAGGATGGATTAGATGACTAAGGCCCAAGGAAAAAGGCCCATGGGCTCCCACCTAATTCTCCCACTATGTCAGTCAATGGAAATACAAGGCATGAAGTAATACTATATCAAGGAATTCAACAGGTTTAGCTCAAGTCAATCTGATTGGAGTTTCCCCGGTTTAATGGAGATGATCCTATTGGTTGGGTATACAAGGCCAATCAATTATTTAACTTTCACAACACTCCAACTCAACACAGGTTGTTTATAGCCAGTTTTCACATGGAAGGAAAGGCGATAACATGGTATCAAGAACTAGAAGAAACCAGAATTCTCATCAGTTAGGAGGCCTTCGTTAAGGCCCTCTAAATTCATTTTGGAACTTCATCTTATGATGACCCCATGGAGGCCCTCATAAGTATCAAGCAAACATCAAAAGTAGAGCTTTACAAAACCTAATTCGAGATGTTTTTGAATCGGGTCATAGGGTTATCTGACTCTCACAGGCTCAGCTGTTTTCTAGGTGGATTGAAGGAGGAGATAAGACTGGGAGTAGGGATGTTAAACCCCTAGAATTTAGTGGTTGCTTATGGGTTAGCAAGGATGCAAGAGGAAAATCTGACAATCATGAGGAAATCATGAAGACCTAGTGCTATGGGGTTTCAAGGCTGAAACCCAACACCAACTCAGCCTAGGGCTGAAAATAAACCAATTCTAGTACAGAGACTCACTCCAGCACAGATGAAGGAAAAAAAAAAGACAAGGGGCTTTGCTTTAAATGTGACAGTAAGTGGGGACCTGGCATTGGTGTGGAGGACCCAAGATATTCTTGATATAGGAATTAGAGGAGGAGAAAAATTTTGTTCCTGAAGATCTGATTGATTTAGGGGACCCTCAGGAAGAAGGCAAGGAGGGAATCAACATATCCCTTCATGCAATCATTGGAAGTCCCAATCCTAAAACTATGAGGGTGGTAGTTAAGTTGAGTGGCCATAATTTTGTGGCCTTAATTGACATAGGAAGTATATATAGTTTCATACATCCAAGGGTAGTAAGAAGAGTAGGGATGAAGGTTTTAAAACACAAGCCTATTGGGGTGAACATTGTAGATGGTTCCAAGCTATGGAGTGAGGGAAGCTGCTCAGATATCAAATTGATGATTCAAGGAGATCAGTTTGTCACTCGAGCTTATGTCATTCAACTAAGAGGATGCGATATGATGTTAGGAATCAAGTGGCTCAAAAGTTTAGGGCCCATTCTTTAGGATTTCTCAGCCTTAAAAATGAAATTCGAAAAGGAGAGGAAGAGGGTCTTGATTTATGGAATGGGAGTGGAGAAATCAGAAGTAGATTGCAGCCCAACCTTTTTACAAGAATTAAGAATAGTCAAAGAAGGACTGATTTTGCAAATTTAGGAGCTGGGATCAGTCCAAAATGAAATTCCAGAACATATTGAGAATATGTTGCTAGAATTCATGGAAGTTTTTTAGGAGCCAAAAAGAATTCCACCTAGCAGATCACATGATCACTCTATAGTGCTGAAGGAAGGTACCTCCCCAATAAGTGTACGTCCCTATACGTACCCATATTACCAAAAATCAGAGATAGAAAAACTAATTAAGGAGTTGTTGGTACTGGGTACCATAATACCCAGCCAAAGTCCCTTTTCATCGCCAGTCCTACTAGTTAGGAAGGTTGATGGGTCATGGAGAATATGTGTTGATTATCGTACCCTCAACAAGGAAACTGTGAAAGACAAGTTTTCCATACCAGTTGTGGAAGAATTACTAGATGAAGTACATGGTTCTCAAAATTTTTCCAAGTTAGACCTTCGATCAGGCTTCCACCAGATCAAAATGAAGGAAGAAGATGTTCCCAAAATAGCCTTTAAAACTCATGAAGGGCACTATGAATTTCTGGTGATGCATTTCGGCCTCACAAATGCCCCTTCCACTTTTCAAGGTTTGATGAATGATATTTTTCGACCCTATCTCAAAAAATTTGTGCTGGTTTTCTTCGACAACATTCTAGTCTACAGCCATAATGTGGAAGAGCATGAGAGACACCTAAGGATGGTATTTGAGACTCTAGTACAACATAAATTATTTGCCAAATAGTACAAATGTAAATTTGCAAGCAGTGAAATCGAATATTTGAGGCATATCGTATCAGGTCAAGGAGTGCATGCTAAGCCCAGCAAAGTAGAGTCAATGATCAAGTGGCCTAAACCAAACACAATCAAATCACTAAGGGGATTTTTAAGGTTAACAGGCTACTACCGCAGATTCATCAAAGGTTATGGGATGATTGCAGGTCCATTGACTAGACTACTAAAAAGGGGGGCTTTTAAATGGGATTCAGAAGCAGACCAAGCCTTTGAACAATTAAAAAAAGCCGTATCAACCTCTCCGTCTTAGCACTACTAGATTTTAACCAAAGTTTTATAGTAGAGTGTGATGCCTCAGGTATAGGACTCGGTGTTGTGCTAATGCAAGGGGGTCGATCCATTTCTTATTTCAGCAAGAGTCTAAAAGGGAGGGAACTATCACTATCCACTTATGAGAAGGAATTCTTGGCACTAGTCACTATTGTTCAAAAGTGGAGGCCTTACTTATTAAGCCAAGCCTTTAAGGTTAAGACAGATCAACAGAGCTTCAAGTATTTATTGGAGCAGTAGGTTGAAACACCCACACAGCAGAAATGGTTATCCAAATTGATTGGATATGACTTTGTGGTCGAGTTTCGAGTAGGAAAGGAAAACCTAGCAACTGATGCACTCTCTAGGCAGGAGGATACTATAGAAAAAGGTACACTATGGGCTATCTCTATCCTAATTGTTAACTGGGCTGATCAATTAAAAGATAGTTATAAAACTAATTCAGAAATTCAAACTATCATGCAACAACTAAACCAAGAAACCATAGGTTCCTTGAAATATCAGCTTAGAGGAGGGATACTATACTACAAACACAGAGTCTACATAGGTCAATCCAGCCCTCTAAAAAATGACACACTGAATTATATTCATGACAATCCATCCTCAGGGCACACAAGTTTTGAGAGAACACTAAAAAAGGGCAAGGAGAGATTTCTTTTGGGTAAGGATGAAATCAGATATACAAACCTATATAAAACACTATGAAGTCTGTTAGAGAGCAAAGGGAGAAAACACAAACCCTCCGAGCTTTTATAGCCCTTACTTATACCCATCAGACCATGGTCATGGTCATCCATATCTATGGATTTTATAAAGGGGCTACCAAAATCTAATCAATACTCAATAATTATGGTAGTTGTGGATAGGTTTACCAAATATGCCTATTATATTCCCGTATACCATCCCTACAGCGTGATAAAAATCACCAACCTGTTCTCACAAAATGTAATGAAGTTGCATGGACTCCCAAACAACATAGTTTCAGACTGGGATCCTACCTTCACTAGCAAGTTTTGGGGAGAATTATTCCAAATTCAAAGGGTCAAGCTGCTGATGTCAACATCATGCCACCCCCAAAATGATAGGCAAACAAAGGCAACTAACAAAACATTGGAAGGTTATTTGAGATGCTATGTAGGTGATAACCCGAAGGGTTGGTCTAATTGGCTAACAATGGCCGAATATTGCTACAATACCAGCTACCACACATCCCTCAAATCTACCCCATTTGAAGCAACCTACGGCTACCCACCCCCAAGCCTCACAGATTACATTCCCGATTCAATAAAAAAAATCATGCAGCAGAGGAACATTTACAACACAGGACAAAACAAATTGTAGAAATCAAACACAACTTAGCTCAAGCTCAAGAGGGATAAAAGAAACAAGCAGATAAAGGCAGAAAAGAAACCCAGTTCAAAAAAGGGGAATGGGTTTACCTCCGGCTCCAGCCATACCGACAATCCAGCATGTCAAGAAATAAAAATAGGAAGTTAGCATATAAATACTTCGGGTCGTTCAAAATCTTAAAAAAGGTGGGAGAAATGGCTTACCAGCTAGATCTTCCCAAGGAAGCTCAAATCCATAGCATATTCCACGTCTCACTGTTGAAGAAATGGGTTGGAAAAGGAACCTTTTGCTGAAATGAAGCTACCCATTCCCGAAACCAAGCTGAAATCATAGCCAGAACCAACACAGATACTTGACCGAAGAAGTCAAGTCTCAAGGAGGAAGACGAGGAAAGAAGTGTTGTTAAGATGGGAAGGACAACCCAAGGAAGACGCCGTTTGGGTCAAAGAAGATGTCATTTGGGTCAAAGAAGAATGGTTAAAAGGTTCTTACCCTCACCTTGAGGGCAAGGTTTTTTAAGGGGGAGAAAGTTGTAACAGACCGTCAGTGCATAAAGGAGCAAGCTCTCAATTGAAGCTGGGGAAGAAATGAGGGAGGCGTGTTGGAGAAGACTTGCCTACATCAATGAGATAAGGTGAGCACGTGTATGGTCAAGATTGGACAAGAATCACTTACATGGAGGGCTGAGATCATGAAGCTCCTGCGATTAACAGCTGGCAAGGGAGTAAGTTCAAAGGCAAAACGGCACCGTTGAGAGAGGAAAAAGAGTCCAAATACAAAACAGATGAATAAAAACAGCTGGCAAGCCTATCTGTTAGTCTTAATTCTCAACTAACCGAGAATTACAATAGAAGAGGGAGGAGGGGCTTCAAAGAGGCATAAAATTGCTTTGAAGCAAATCTCATTCACCAAGAGGCTCGGGCTACCTCGAAGCAGCCCAGAAACTTAGTTAGGGTTTATCAACATTGCATTGTTCTTTCAATTCAAGTTCTTTAAAATATTTTGTTTTAGTTGTTGTTTCAATTTCCCTAATTTTTACTTGTATGCTCAGGTTCAAGAAAAGTTATAATAAAAATTCTAGTATCTTTCCCTTAATTACCAAGACCAGTACAAATGACATTCCTAGTTGAATCCCACCACTTGAATTTTTTAACCCAGATGTAAGTGTGCAATTAATTAGGAACCTTGAGTTGGCGGGCTCTTCTTAGTAGTTTGGCTCTTAAAAATAGCCATCACGGATAACAAGTCGTGAGTTGTGTCCAGAAATATATATATATATATATATATATATATATATATATATATATATAATACAAGCTCGTTAGCATACTTAATGTGAGCTTATATGAAGTATTTCAATATCTTAGCTAGTGTAGAAGATGGATGATTGAGATTTAGATAGCAAACAAGAAGTAGGTGGCAATATAAACTCTATTTATTTTGTGTTTCAAAAATGTTTTAAAATTGAATTTTATTTTATTTTTTTTATTTTAAATTAATTTTTTTTAATGTTTTCAGATCGTTTTGATGTATTGATGTTAAAAATATTTTTTTAAAATAAAAAAATATTATTTTAATACATTTTTATAAAAAAAATATTTTAAAAAACATACTAAAACAATTCAGACTTGATATAAGATGGCGTTGTGTGTCGAAAATAAATTTGTGACATGACAAAGGATGCTTCGTCGAAAGGATGCTATTCATTATCTTAGTAAGTGAAATAGACGACTTAAATATACAAATCTTGATTTAATTAGCCAAAACTTCAAAAAGTCTAACCATACGTAAATTGATTTATTACTCAAGGTAACCGATAGTGAAATCAGAGACAAGGAAGATATTTGATCAGTAACATCAGACAAGCCAGGGGGGAAAATCATACAATTAACAAGAAAAATAAGAAAAAAAACTATGCAAACGAATAAAAAAAATCAAAGCATGAAATTTCCTTGCAACAAAACTCAGTAAACCACTGTTCTGAGATCTTCATCTAGGCTTTAAGGATCCACATATTTGAAGTACCCTACAGGCCACAGCCTTAGATAAATAAGAGAGCGTTCTTTCAAGCTTAAACCAACAAACTGGAATCAGCTCAACCACAAGTAGACAACAATATGATCAGGAAAAAGTACCCTTCAATGCCTGCTCTCTCTTTCTTTTCCCTTCTTTTTTTGAAGATTATCTTCTTTGAAATGGGAATGGCCAAGAACTCAACATCTATAATCCCAGTGAAAGTAGGTGTGGTTCTTGACTTTGACAATGACTTGGATGGCAAGATTGGGTTGAGTTGCATCAACATGTCTCTCTCAGACTTCTATGACACTCATGGTGATTACAAAACCAGGCTGGTCCCCATCACCAGGGACTCCAAGAACGATGTTGCTGGTGCAGCTGCTGCAGGTTCCCTCTCTCTCTCTCCTCTTTCTTGATTCTGCAGTCAGCTTGCTTCGGTTATAAATCATTGCTCAAACTATGTTTTATGTATGCACTAAGGTTAAAACCCTCCTCCCGTTAAATTTTATACGGATGATTCATGAGAAACTTCTATATCACAATCTCTCATTAAATCTAAAATGATATCGTGAACCTTAATCGAGCTGTTTTAATAATACATCTCGATTATTATATATATATATATATATATATATATATATAAAATAATGATATCGTGGAGATCAAATCTATCACCTCCTCAGCCAACACCTAAAGATTTAATGCTTGTTATCTAATTAAACCTATGAGTTAACTATATATGATTATGGACCAAGCTAGTAAAATCATTATATCATTATATTTGTCCACATCATTTTATTAATTGATGTATTGTTAATTATGTCATTTCATAATTATTATTATACTATTAAATGTGAAAAACATTAAAAAAAAAAAAAACACTAAAAGAGAAAGATTTTACTGTATTCTTTCTCACAAAATATTATTTACTATAATAGTGTTTTTTTTTTAATCTAATCTTTTTTTTTTTCAATTTCAATTTCATCCTTCAACATTAAGTTTATTGGGGATTGAACTTTATAATTTCTTTTAATTTACTTTTTATAAGGTTATCCTAATCTCATAATTTGAACTTTGGATTTCACAAGTTATTTTAGTTAACTCAAGTTTTTTCTTTTCTTTTCGTAATTGGTTTTTTTTTCTCTCTCTTTAAATTTTATCATTTAATATTGTATTTATTGAAAATCAAGTTTTTATGGTTTACTTTCTATAAGGTTATTCCTGTCTCATGACTCGAGTCATAGGTTTGGTGGGTTAACCCAGTTTGATTCAAGTTGTTTTTTGTTTATTTTTAATCAATTTTTTTGTTTCAATTCCATCATTTAATATTAGGGTTATTGAAGATTGAACTTCATAATTTTTTTAATTTTTTTTTTATAAGATTATCCTAGTTTCATGACCCGGGTTACGAGTTTAACAAGTTAACATGTTTAGAAGGATAGAGACGGACACACAAATAAATATGTTTCTATAATAATTTTATAGAGTTTTCAAAACATGAAGGACATGAAAACATATTTTGTGTCCCCTACGTCTTTGTTTTTTCTTTCTTAAAACCATAATTTTGAAACCCGGCCCGGCCCGGCGGGTCAACCTGGGACCCAGCCGCTCGGGGTCGGAACCGGACCGAGTTGAAGAAAAAATGAAGGAAGGAAAACTGTGAAAGAAAGTATAAGGAAGAAATTCTTAAATTTTTAATATTTATCTCAAATATATTGATGTATGTGGAAGCTAACAATACAATAATAACACAAAAAATATAAAAGTTTTAATGAGTAAAAATAGTTGAAGATGTGAACCTTTTGTATTCCTGAAAAATAAATATAAGGTGACCCTGTTTTAAATAGGTCAGAAAATTAACTTATCTTTATTAGAAAACAACTTAAAGTCTAAAGGCATAAAAAGAATTAAAACAAAATAAATAAATAATCCAAAAACTCATAGGAAAAATAACAAAACTAGTCTAAATAGCAATTTCTAAGCCTAATTATGGGAGATCAAATGGTTTGAAAAAAAAATAGTTTCATGTAGAAAAACTGCTTATTATCTGGAGAAATTTGAGCTTGATCTAACTGTCAGATCTCTCATTATCATAGTTGTAAGCCACTAACCTGGTCTGACATTACTAAATTGTTTTTTGAATCTAGATCTATTCCAGTAGTCTATAAAAACATCTATTAGACCATCTATATTGGTCTGTTTGGGTTAGAACTTTATTTGTATGCTTGGAACCTTCAATTTTAAATTTCTATACAAGCTCGGCTGCATCAGATATCCCAGATCACATAGTATAATCCATTCCTTGATCTAACTGATTTTTAGAACCTCAAATGCATAGTATAATCCATTCCTTGCTTTCTCTGCATAACCACTATATTAATGATATATCAGAAGTCTAATTTAATATAAAGTGCAAAAAAGTCATAATTAAGTCTCTCTGATTGATCTTTACTGATTATTGAAAACAATTGATCTATACGAGTAATTGTTTTCTTAATCCTTTTACAAGTACAGCCCTGGACCTGATAAAAAATGTTGAAGTGCAAGCAATCATAGGCCCAACAACATCAATGCAAGCCAATTTTGTTATTGAACTTGGAGAAAAAGCTCAGGTGCCCATTATATCATTTTCTGCATCAAGTCCTTCTCTCACTTCCATCAGGAGTACCTTCTTCTTCCGAGCTACCCAAAATGACTCAACTCAGGTGAATGCTATAAGTGCATTAGTTCAAGCCTTTGGATGGAGAGAAGCAGTACCCATCTACATTGACAATGAGTATGGACAGGGAGTGATACCTTATTTAACTGATGCTCTGCAAGCAGTTGATGCTCGTGTACCGTACCGGAGTGTCATTTCTCCATCAGCCACTGATGATCAAATTGTTTCAGAGCTTTACAAGTTGATGACAATGCAAACTAGAGTTTTCATTGTGCACATGTTTCCATCTCTTGGCGCTCGGGTTTTTGCCAAAGCAAAAGAGATTGGCATGGTGAGTGAAGGCTATGTTTGGATCATGACTGATGGTCTAACAGCTGAATTTTTTAGTTCACCAAATGCTTATATCACTAATACAATGCAAGGTGCATTGGGTGTGAAACCTTATGTGCCAATAACAAAAGATCTCGAAACTTTTCGAATTCGGTGGAAAAGAAAATTCCAACAAGATAATCCAGATATTGTTGATGCTGAGTTGAATATTTTTGGCTTATGGGCATATGATGCAGCAACAGCTTTCGCCTTGGCAGTTGAGAAAGCTGGAACTGCAAATTTAGGCTTCCAAAAGGCAAACGTTTCTAGCAATTCATCCACAGATCTTGCAACTCTTGGGGTGTCTTTAAATGGTCCAAACCTCGTTCAAGCTTTATCAAACATTACTTTCAAAGGTCTTACAGGAGAATATCTTTTCGATAATGGACAGTTACAGTCATCAGCTTTCCAGATAATAAATGTGGATGGCAATGGGAGAAGAGAGATAGGATTCTGGACATCAACCGAAGGGATTGTCAAAACATTGAACTCAACAAATACTATGACTGCGTACTCAGGTTCTAACTCCGATCTTTCAACTGTCATATGGCCGGGTGATACAACTTCTGTTCCCAAGGGCTGGGAGATTCCAACGAATGGGAAGAAGTTGAGAATAGGAGTGCCTGTGAAGGATGGTTTCAATGAGTTTGTGAGAGTGACAAGAGATCCTAGTTCTAACACCACAACCTTTACTGGATACAGCATAGATGTTTTTGAGGCTGTTGTCAAAGCATTGCCTTATGCTTTGCCTCACGAGTACATCCCCTTTGCCAAGTCTGACGGCGAGCCAGCTGGAACTTACAATGATCTGATAAATCAAGTGTACTTGAAGGTAAAACTTTCACCAACCTTTTCCTGTACTTGATCACATTAAGTTTTATATCTGAAACAAGATTTGGGTCAGATTCATGCATGCAAATCTAATTTTTATTGATATCTTGTTTCTTTTGCTTGCTATCAACAGAAATTTGATGCTGTAGTTGGAGATACAACTATTATTTTCAACAGATCCCGGTATGTTGATTTTACTTTGCCTTACACTGAAAGTGGTGTCTCCATGATCGTCCCTATTGTGGACACCAACAGCAAAAATGCATGGGTTTTCTTGAAGCCTCTGACATGGGATCTCTGGGTGACAAGTTTTTGTTTCTTTATTTTCATTGGATTTGTGATCTGGGTTCTTGAACACAGAATCAATGAAGATTTTAGAGGGCCTGCGTCGCATCAAGCTGGCACTAGCTTCTGGTTTTCTTTCTCAACCATGGTTTTTGCACAAAGTAATTTTCCTTTCCCTTTCCCTTTCCCTTTTGAATTTTTCTTCTTTCGTTTAACATATTTGTTTTAGTGTCTCAAACACCAAATTGACTTCATCTTCATTATTTTCAACTATGATTGCAGGGGAGACAGTTGTTAGCAACTTGTCTAGAGCAGTGGTAATCATATGGTGTTTTGTTGTGCTGATTCTTACACAAAGCTACGCAGCCAGTCTAGCTAGTTTACTTACAGTCCAGCAGCTGCGGCCTACAGTTACTGATGTACACGAGCTCATTAAGAAGGGGGAGTATGTAGGCTACCGGGAGGGTTCCTTTGTTAAGGGAATCCTATTAGATCAGTTGGGTTTCGACGAGTCCAAGCTCATTGTGTATATTACCACAGAACAATGGGATGACCTTTTATCAAAAGGAAGTGGAAATGGTGGTATTGCTGCTGCTTTTGATGAAGTACCATATACGAGGCTCTTTCTGTCGAAGAATTGCTATAAATATGCCATGATTGATCCTACATTTAAAACAGACGGTTTCGGATTTGTAAGTTCACTTTTCCATCTTTCTATTTCCATTTCCTATATGGCTAGTAAGTGCATTGTTTCTCATCTATGCTTTGTTTTCGTGACTTCAGGTCTTCCCTAAAGGTTCTCCTCTAGTGCCTGATATATCAAGGGCAATTTTAAATGTGACAGAGGGGGATAAAATGAAGCAAATAGAGGATGCGTGGTTTGGCAAAAAAGGCAGCTGTCCAGATTCCAGCACCTCAGTTTCATCTAATATCCTTAGTCTCAAGAGTTTCTGGGGATTATTTTTAATTGCCGGACTAGCTGCATTTTTAGCTCTCGTCATCTTCATTGCCATGTTTGTCTACCGAGAAAGAAGAGACTTGAGGCCCTCTGATCCCACAGCTTCAACGTGGGATAGAACTAAAAATTTCTTCAGAATCTTCATTCAAAGGGACTCGACGTCCCAAACATCCAGACAAATGGAACTGACTGATAGAAATGGAATCAGTCTGCCTTCTATGGGCGTGCCAAGTCCGGCAGCCTTCTCAGTTCACAGACAATTTCCTGAAGATCCTTCTTCTACAGATTATGATTATAGTCCAAATAGGCAAGCACCTCAAGAGGTAGTAATACATATTGATCAGCCTACCAACCAAAATCAAGAGAGACCAACAGCTTTGGAAATGAATCCTGAAAATAATTGACTTGTACATTATCATTTGACAATTAGAACCCAGTAGCCATCAGTAAAGACATTGAATTACTGTATTGCCCTGGCCTGTTTATTTCTACATATCAAAAACGCTTTTGAAATAATTTGAAATTTTTTTATTTTTTTATTAACTTTAAATTAATATGTTTATAGTGTTTTCAAATTATTTTGATATACTGATATCAAAAATAATTTTTAAAAAATAAAAAAACATCAGTAGCATGTATTTTGATAAAAAAATTATTTGAAAAACAATCGCAACTATACTATAACAAGCTCAAGACGAGTAATACGATTTTAAAATGAGTTTTAGGATTTTAGTAAATTATCACAAGTATATCTCTTGCCCTTTGTCTCTTTCAGTGAAAATTCTGTTTTGTGTTAGTGTTGCTGAAGGGAATCCTGCATTAACTTCTGTGCCTTCATGTCTGTTGTAGGCTTCTCTGCCTTTTCTTTCAAGTCCTAACTTGACTAGAAACCAGAGATTTCCTAATCTTTGAAGGAACAATGTTAAAATAATCTTGAAGAAGGGAAAGAATATTGACATGGATCTATACAACTTCTATTGAGATACTAATGGCTGCAAAGAGCATGTTGTTACATTGGTCACAAAACTTTCCTAGCATTTTTTGTACACAAATTTACATCAGACATCATGGTAAATATTGTTCTAGGCACTCTTTTAGTTTTTGAAAAGTCACAGGCTTTGAAACAAATGAGTCCATACCATTTGCATAACATTCCTCTGCACTCTCTGATAATGCATTCGCTGTCATCTGCATTCACCAACTGAATATGTTAGTATATGCAGACGGATTTATGGCTTAGAGGGTGATGAAATAAGGACATGTTTCAGTGCTTCAGTGTAGCTCGGCTAATATAGAAAGCAAGACACAATGCTTTGTGTTGTTTGGTAATAACAAGCAAATAACTAAAAACACTCAGGGTGGTAAGATCTCTAGTGAGTCAGGAGATAGAATGGGGTCTCAGAGTTGGCTATTAAAAGTGAAGTGCTCACCGCAATTATAGGCATCCTCTTGTCATAATGAATAGAACTCTGACCATCTTGTAATGAAGCTGAAGGCTCTATTCCAGCCTTAGCAGCAGCATCCCAATTGCCAGTTTCTTCAAAAGAACGAATCATTTGTGTAGCTTGGAGGCCATTCATTACCGGCATGCAGACGTCCTGCAAATTTAATGTGATACATGGTTACTGAAACTTAAGAATCCAAGTGTTCAGCTTAATCAAAATCCCATCAGAAGAACCATGAACAAAGAAAAGGGGGTGGTAGAAATGATTTGAATCTAGAAATTACCATCAAAACTAGATCATAACAACAGGACTGAACTGCACGCACAGCTTCAACTCCATTATTCACAACATCAATGGTATGGCCTAACTGCTTCATCATTGATTTCGCCACCATTACATTGATCTTGTTATCTTCTACTAGAAGAATCTTCGGCTTTGGTTTTGATTCTGGTTTTTGTGGGATGCTGGTAGAAGTGCACTGAGAATTAATGACAGATTTTTCTTCTTCCTGACACGATCCTGGTGGTTCGGCTGTATTTGCCCTTGAGCCCACTTCTCTGCTTGATTCTGTGTGATTATTGCAATTTGTAGTGCCATTCGGGATTTTACAGTTTGTGTCGTCTTGACTTTGTTGACTTCTACAAACTACATTCTCGTAGTCACGTTCAGGGCAGTGACTAAATGAGCTTTCAGGTTCAGATAAGGTCTCAGCGACTTCAACCATAGAACAGGCATCCTCAGCACAAGTCGTCTCTTTCAGTCTAACGTTACCAGAAGGAAATGAGCAAGAATCATCTGAGATTCCATTAAGTTTAGGGGATTTAGCAAAACCGATACTGTGTGGCAATAATTTTTGGGTCCTGGTGGATCCATTAGAAGAGAATAGAGAGCCCAAAGTACGTGGTTGGAACTGAAAGAAGCCGGCAGTTTCATCCTCTAGTGGAGCATCATGATCAACCATCTCTGATAGATCATCAGGATCATCAGAAGAATCACAGGTTGATGATACCTTGTACGGTAGCACAAAGGTAAACGTAGATCCACATTTCACTTTGCTAGAGACAGTGAGACGACCTCCCATCAGTTCAACCTATTCCAAACGAATAGAATTGTAAGAAGGCAGTGTGAAAATCCGTAAGCACATAATGTTCTGTTTTAGTTTTTTAAGTTATGAACGCATGTTTATTATACCAAAATGTTTCTGAGCACTTTGTTACAGTCAAATTGCAAATCAAAAATAGCTTTGGTGGAAAGAAAATTTACCAGCTGTTTGCATATAGCAAGGCCAAGCCCTGTCCCACCGTATTTTCGAGCATGATCTGCGCTAACTTGCATGTATTTTCTGAATAGAGTAGGCAAAGCATTTTCTGTTGCATGAATGAGAAATGTACTTAATAGTGCTTTCACAATAGAAACTAACTTGAGATGTAATAGACAGCCGCAGTATTAATAGCCAAAGAAAAGAAGCTGAAGGTATTCTCAATTCTTCTTCAACTTGGTGTATAGTTTTCGAATAGAGTCAAGGTATCGATACTGTACCTGGGATTCCAATTCCAGTATCATAAACATCACAGCAAAGCCACACTGTTGTTCCAGGTACTTGAGGTTCCTCCCCTTCATCCCCATCCGTTGTGTTTCCATTCTTGACTGGGTTTTGAGGTGCATCACTAGGCAAATGATTTGGATATGGACCTTCACTGTATTTTTTACTGTGGAAACCTTTTCTGTCACTGCAATTTTGAGATGACAGCTTAGGCTTGTCTTCTTTTATCTCAGTTGTGGCTGACTGATCTCCAGATGACTTCTGATGGTTTCCTTCGGCTTTTCCATAACATGGATCCGATACGACATAAAGGTTTATCCCTACTTTCCCTTCATGAGTAAACTTGATTGCATTGGTGATCAGGTTGGTGAGGATTTGCCGGATCCTGAGAACATCTCCAATGACCTGAAATCGAAGCAGGTTGTCTTTAATAAGAAACTTGAAAAGCTAAATAATTACTGCACAAGTATCATTGAGTTTAAAATGATGAGTTTGGCACATTGTTGCAACCCCTTACTAACACAAACAGATTTTGCCTTCAGACAGAGCTAAACGGTACAGAAGGATTTATGTTGCAGATTCAGTTAGTAGAAACGCAGTACTCAAGGAAAATGCTGCCTCAAAAAAGACAGCTAAACATTGTGTTGAGAAACTTTGACCTCAATGGGAACATCATCGGCTACACGTCCTTCCAAGGTCAAAATCTTTTGCAATGACGCTGCAGAAGTCTGCAATACATGTTTTACTACCTCTCTTGGTCGGAACTTTGTTGCTTCCAACTTCATAACACCTGACTCAACCTTGGAAAGGTCGAGTATATCATTTATAAGTTGAAGAACCAAGTCTCCTGAAGATATCATCACATTCAATAATTGTCTTTGCTCGCGATCAAGGTCTGTAGTGGAAAGAATCTCAGCCATGCTGACAACTCCAGAAAGTGGAGATCTTATTTCATGAGACATGGTCGCTAGCATTTGTTTCGCACGCATTGTTTCCTCTGAAAAGGTGCAGAGAGACAAGGTCAGATTGAGATTCTCTTCCACAGAAGTCACAATTTTCCGCCGGAAAACTAACCTGTTATATGGATTGTTTTGTTAAGTTCTGTTTCCTTGGCTTTCTGGACTGCTATCTGCTCTCGAAGCTGTGCCATTTTCTCTCTTTTCCTCACCTGTTGTGCAATCAGGAGCATAAATGTCCATACTTCTCCAAGATAATGAAGATTCTAAATAACCATGAAAAAGAATTATTTACCTGATCAGTTACATCCATTCCCATATAGTTTATACCGATCGTCTCCCCGGACTTGCTAAACACTGGCTCTACATAAATCAAAAATGTCTTTGAACCAAATAATTCTGTCTCAAATGTGATTTCCCTCTTTGCGGGCAATCCTTTATCCAAAACTTCTTTCTTAAAATCTTGAGATTCCTTCACTCCTGCGCCTGAAAAAATTTCGACATCTGTTTTTCCTAAAATTTCCTGAAAAAATGTGAAATGCACAATATAGATAGGTAACTCAGAGCGACTCCAGCTAGCTAAGAAAATTCTTTGAAGAAGAATAACGAAAACCCTGCCTCGATTACAATTTCTTACCTCCTCTTGCAAACGCGGAAACTGATTATAGATAAAGCGATATCTTAAATCCTTATCCTGAAAGAAGAAATTGCCAGAAAATCAGACCTTTTAGCTAGAAATTGGCCATATGGCATAAAGAATAGGTAGGTTTTCATCATTTTTACTCCTAATACCTGATGGCCCATAACAACAGGAGCATTTTGAAGCACAAAATGTAAGAAATTATCAGCCCTTTTCAGAATCTGTGTCAACTCCTCAACTGGTGAGGATTCCTTTTCCAAGTTCTGTACGCTTTCCTGTAACTTCTCCATCAGTAACTGCTCTCTGTGGACGCTGGCCTCCAACAATTTCTCTAAATCCTTTGCTCGTTGTTTCCAGTATGCAACAGTGTCGAATTCTGCATCTATGTTTACTGTCTTGCTTTTAACAATGATTTCACGTTTTCTCCGAGGAATATCTTGATATAAATCAATTATTTCATCCAATATAGAAATCGGTCGTTTATCGCCACTGTATCTTGCTTCCTCAAACCGAAAATCCTCCAATATCTCCAATTTCTTGAGCTCCACTTCCTCCCTTTGTTTGCTTAAGATGTCAATCTCTTCTCTGAGAAGGCGGACTGCATTTGCATGCTTGTACTCCCAATGTTGAACAAGATGTGTCAACTGAGAAGAGCCTCTATCAGTGTAATTGGTCAGCTCGACGAGATGGTGGAAATCAACTATAGTTGGCTCCTCCACTATTGTAACCTCCTCTAACATATCTTGATCCCCTGCCGGCTTCTCTACATATGGTTTTGAACTGTCAATATCTTCAGGCCACATTGAAGGGAGGGCTTCAATGTCCATATCCTCCATTTGTTCGTTCTCCATTTCGCTGACCATTAAATTACTTGCATCAAATCCTTGCTTCTGTCCAGAAAAGGCTACTGAATCAAGCTACTTACGCCACTCTAGTCCCCAGAACCAGTCAAAAACTTCAACCTTTTTAAATCCTTTGCTCGCATTAGAAAAGCTTCCAAAACCATGAAATGGAAGCACTTTATTTTGACTAGAAAATTATGAATTCCTATTGGAACCTACAGAACAAAATGAATTACCAGAGGAAATCACATCCTACATTTCAGAAATAGGAAATCAAATAAGCATCTGCAAACACATCATGCAGCAAGATCATGAATTTAAAGGAGGAGCAGCAGAAGCAGAAGCAGCAAAATTGGATGGCTATACAAATTACAGCGAAGTTGATTGGCTATAGTAATTTAACCAAATATCAAAAAACAATCAAACTTGTTATAGAGAAAGGAGGATTCATTGATTTAAAACAGCCAACCAAACAAAAGAATTCGCTCTCCATTAATTCTGTCAACCAAACAAAGGAATCCTTGCATTACGTCATTAATCTATCCAACCTTGAGTAACTTTAGAAGACAGCAGGTGCAAACACATGTCATTGTCAAAAACATTTCACGTACAAAGAAAAAGATCCATCAAAGAAAACAACTCAAGAAACAAAGGAGCCAACTAACCTTGGTGAATCAATGGTGATGGAATCAAAGTTCATGCAACCAAGAAGCAAAGAAGATCAGGACATTAGAACACCTGGGCAGACAAGAAAATGAAAGTTTAAGGGGCAAAAACTTTTTCACTGTAGATCTGATGAAGAGTCTGGATACTGGTCTTAACTACTGAGTCGTTAGTTGTCAATGAATAATTCGCCACTAACACAGAGAGAGAGAGAGAGAGAGAGAGAGGAGAGCATGTGAGGGGAAAAAAAAGATAACCAAAAAAAATGTGGAGAGAAGAGAAGGTATAATACTAATACTATAGTTTAGCTAGTACAAGCATCAAGAAGCCATGTGCATTTGGAGGTCAAAAATATTAGAGAATTCTTTAAATTTGGACCTTTTTATTCAATCTTTAATTTGTGTAATAATCTATAAAATAAAGTTTCTGTTCTCTTTCTTCGTTTTTAAGGTCACATTCATGGCTAGAAATAAATAAAAAATAAATAAAAAATCACCAGCTTGCTCTCTCTGTTTTCTTGCTTCTGTTTCTCTGAGAGAAATATTTTATTTTTCATTATTTTTTTGGAAAGCTTTTGATCAAGTAATTTTTAAAATGGGAAGGAAGTTCTCCTTGTTCCCCGCCTTTTACTATTCCTAGGATACGTGTTGGGGTGGCGCGTGGGTACTGCGCCTGGAAATGGGAGCTTCTATGCTGAGGATACACTGCATTTATAGGGAAGCAGCTGGCAAGTTGATGTTAAAGTTGCAACCTGCTCTAAATGCATCCACCATTGTTAGAAGGTTAATAATTAATTTAGTCCACTAATTAAAACTCAAACGAGAGATCTAGTTTGATTTTAAAAAAAAAAATAAACAATTATTATTTTAAATTAACCCATTTAATTTTTTAACCAAAATTTAGGCCTGTCCATTTTTTGCTTTAAACATGGATTAGTCTACCTAATCCATTGAAATTTGGGTTTTGCTTGAGGTTGTAATTCTTTTAGCATTGTAATTCGGGGTCTTTTTGACGTGAAGATATGATCTAATAAAATGATTTTTTTTATATTTTTAAAATTAATTTTGATACTAGTGTATCAAAAAAATAATTTTTAAAATAAAAAAGAACTAATTTTTTTAAAAATATTTTTAAAATATAAAAACAAAAGGTTACTCAATAAAAAAAAAGAAGGGATTAGGTGTCCACGTGTTTAGGAAAATCGATAGTCACAATCATTCCATGCAATATCTATTTATATATTTGTATTAAAATAATTTTTTATTTTTTATATAAATGTATCAAAATCATTAAAAAATATGAATTTAATATTTTTTAAAATTAAATATTCTATTGAAATACAGTTGGACAAAGTTCTAAACGCAAAAGCAAAACGGTGCCTTTTACACAGCTGATTTATATATAAGCAATGGAGTAATTAAGTTGGGCATTTAAGTAACCTTTGTGAGAGGAACACTAAAATATACATAAATTAAATAGCTTAAATAATTTATATTAGTTCGAAGGCCATGGTGTGATCAGTTGGTTTAATCTATAATTAAACAAAATAAAAAATAAAAAAGGCAATGCCTATAGTTTATGCTGCCATAATAACTAAGCCATTTCCTTCTCACCTTTTCTCTGGCATTTGGGCTTTGCCTGTATAGCAATTCCCTATTTATTAATACTCATTATCAATAAAGGCCAAAATATTTAAAAGAAAAAATACATACAGCCAAAAAAAAAGCATCATACTATTAATTAATTATAACTAAAAGAAATCAGTCACCTTTCACTGTAGATTTTATTGTTCAAATACATAGTAAAAGATGGATGCCATTTACTTATTAGGTTTTTTTTTTCAATTAATCTTATTTTGTTTAATTTAATTTTTTAATATTATAATTTTTTTTATTTAGTTATCATACTCTCATAATATGAATCTCAAGTTTGACGGGCTAATCCAACAATTAACTCAGATTTTTTTTTTTTTTTTTTTCTTTCAATTTCATCTTTTAATATCAATATGATTGAGAAATAAACTTCATGATTTATATTGTTTATTTTTCATTAGATGATCCTGATCTCATGAAGGGGTTTTGTTGTACCCCTCCTCCCAAAGCACTATTCATAGTGCTTTGATTTTTTTTTTCTTTTCAATTAATCTTTTTTTTTAATTTTATTTTTTAATATTGAACTTTTTTTATTTAGTTATCACACTTTTATGACACGGTCTTGCAACCAGATCACATATAAAGCTTTTAGGTTTGGCGTTGCAGCTAGCCCTACTTAAATTTGAATCATGCAAGTTTAATATTAGTATTAGTATTAAAAATATTATTATTTGTATTATAAATATTATTATTGGTATTATAATTAATATAATAATTATTACTTTTAGGTCAGGCGTTGCAGCTAAACTCAAGGCTCTTGGATCTAACTTTGCAAATAGATTCAACGCTCTTGGGTTTTAGCTTTTTTTGGTATTTTTCATGCTAAAAAATGACCTGCAACATAACACGGGCTACCTAATTAGTATAAACTACATGAAATGCATTTAATGAAACATGTGACTTAAGGTAATCTTAAGGGATTGGCATGATTGATTCTTGATAGTATTGGGTTTATGTTAAATTATAGGTTCAAGTAAAAAAAAAATATCAATATACTTACGTTATTGAACCATGTAAATTTTATGTATATTTTTATATGATTGATTGTGCTTTTTTTTTTCTACTTGTTGATTAATTTGAGATTTCATAATTGTTTTCACTACAAATATTATATGTTTTTTTTATTAAATCAATACTAATATTTAAAATTGTGTTATAAAAACTAAAAGTCTCATAATTTTTTTTTTGTAATGTAGAAGTTCTATTAATAATATGGTGGAGAAAAACGTTTAGTCATAATAATAAGAGCTAAAACGAGAATATCTCAACTCTATCTTACCTTATCGCTAAGAAAAAAGTTTAGTCATAATATGTAAGAGTGTCTAATAAGAAAAATGGAGACTCTTTTTTTCTGAATAAATAAAAAGATTGATAAAAACACACAGAGGAAAATTTGAAGTGGTCGTAGAGGAAAATTAATCCTCTCGTGTGTGCAGGGCTCCATATCATTGACTACATATTATGATAATAATTGCTGTTTTAAAATATTTTTTATTTAAAAAAAATATTTTTAATATTAATATATTAAAATAATTTGAAAAATATAAAAATAATTATTTTAAACAAAAAAAATTTAAATATTTTAAAAACACAATTTTAACTACATTCCCAAAACGTTTTCCAAATTGTATGGCACTCTAAATCATAGTCCAAATATGGAAATAAATAAATAAAAGATGGAATGATGATTGGAAGAACACAGCAAGGAATCAGCTTTTTGGTCTTCAAAAGACAATATTTTAATTTATAGCCATCTGTGTTCTATTATTTGAACTCTAAAATACGCAATTGACACAGAACAATCTGTTGCCATCCACAGCATGGAATCATGCGTACGTTAAGTATTCATTTGAAATTAGAATTTCCGTAAGAGAAAATTATAGTAACATGATGTTGATTTTTACTCCGGAAGAATATGTATTTATTTATGAATATAAAATCTTAATTCACCATTTGAATTGGTTATTTATTCATGAAAAATTGCTTTCTTGTGATAAAATTTAAATCCAAGATAATTAATAATGTTTGATAAAAAATAATATAAATTATATTTTGAGACTTACCTAACAGTTTAAATTTTTAAGTTAAAATAGTTTTTTAACATGGTATTAGAGTCTTTATAACCAAATGATCATGAGTTCGAATCTCATCATCTCTACTTATTTGATAAAAATTAAGCACAAAATAATATATATCTGTGCAAGTTTCAAATCTAAAAAGTTTTCATTTAAGGAGGTGTGTTAGGGAATAATATAAATTATATCTTAAAATATTATTTAGCAGATTTTTAGGTTAAGATGATTTTTTGATAATATTATTAAAAAAAAAAAAAAGACTCACATTCCTATGGCATCGCAGGAGCTATAGCTCAAGAGTAATTTTATATTAAAAAATAGCATATTCTAATTTGAACACAAAAGGAATTTTCAATCGAGTTAAATTACCAATGAATGTCAACTACTTTCGTATACCCTATGGTTAATTTAAAATCTCAAATAAAATAGAATTAATTCAGAGAAACCACTTTGCTTAAGAATATTATAATCGAGTTGCCACCTAAATATTAAATAATTGAATCCCCTTTTTATGGAATAAATAATTAATTAAACCCCTTGAATGATCATAAAGAAAGGATGGTGAAAGTGAGATTAGTGACACTGATACGTTAATTAATCAGCCTTAAAAGAGAAACTAAGATGATTGGTTAAGACAGCATCCTCAATACATGGATTAGTTAACTATAAATAAATTTTGGTAAACGTGATACAGTCCCCTTCCCTGTGTTTATCAAATATGCTAATAATTATTTTATTTTTAGAGCTGCTGCGCGCTAATTAAATCATAATATATAATTAACTACAGAAATTAACACCAATGTGATTAATTGGCTCTCATACCTGCCGACCTTGAAGAATTACATGCATGTGTCCCTCTCATGCAATTGAGGATCTGTTTGTGAAGTTTTTCCACAAGTTCACATTGGCATTTCATAAATTCTTAACTGATGTTGATGTGATGTGGAGACTTTGTGGGGAAAAAAATAGTGATTAAATCATATGACCTAGTACATTCAAGTTTAAATTATAGTTATTAAATTTAGTTTGGGGATTGAATCTAAAAAAACAAATCTAAATCACTAAGTTATTAAATCAACTATTATTAATTATTTTTATTAAAATAAAATTATTTTATTTAAAAAAAAATAAAAGTTAACTTTTTAGATTTAATTTAATCAGGTCAACCAAATTATTAAAATATAAAAACAGGTCAATTGACTTTTATCAAATCAATATCGTTTTTTAATTTAACTTAAAACTTGACTGAGTTAAGTTCTAAGTTGTATATTTTTATATTAATTTATTATATTAGATATAGTTTAATAAATATATTTTGAATTATAAATTTAAATAATGAGTATAACTTTAATTTAATGAGCAAATACTTTTATTTAATAATTTTGTATACAAACCCCACACACACGTATGAAATGAGGTTAATCTTGCATAATTAATCAAGAGTTGTATTCTTTGTCTTCATATTTCCATAATTCTTTTTAATGTTGGAGGAATAAGTCACATGTCCTCTTGTTTTTTCTCTTTATTTTTCTTTCCATGGTTAGTGTCTTATTACCCCTTAATTATCTGTTTAAGATATTATTTTGTAAATTAAATGTGAGTATAATGTTTTTACTTGAAAATATATCAAAATAATATTTATATATATTTTTAAAAAAATTATTTATGTTATTAGCATATCAAAACAATTCAAAAACATAAAAATATAATTTTAAAAAAATTGCATCTTTAAAAAACATCATTCCAAACTCCTTTCCAAATAGCTTGGAAGATCCCAGCACACAACATTAAACTATAGGATATATAGTTCCCTATTCCACTCTCAGAAACCCTAGTTTCATTTGGGAAACAAATTTTGTATACCAAATCTTCATGAACAATTATTATATATATATGAATTGGGTTCGAAAGTATATTGATGCTACCATCCACTTGAGAAATTAACAGTCTATGCATGCAGCTAGCTACTAGCTAAATGCATTGCTCAACAAAAGATGCGAGGAGCAAGGAGTGCAAAGTGGATTAAAAATCACTAATCATTAATTATAAAAAAGAAATCTGAGAAAACTCAAGGAGTAATTGCATGGATCATCATGGGTTTTGTGAGTCCTGACAAGATTCATGCTGGGTCTCATGATTTTGTGTGCCTTGTTTGGCAAATGTCAGTTGGGTGTCCTAAAATTAACCACAGCAGACGCATCTGCATTGGCTAGTGTGCAAGTCCAAACAAATACTATACTTTTGCTCGCGTTCATCATTTGGGATTGGAGCCTTTAATCAATTTGCTGGTGCAGTGAATAAAAAGATAAAAATATTAATTAAGACTAAAATTAAAGAAATATTCATCACGAGGAGGCAGTACAGATGTGTTTGAGTTGGGATGCTGACACACATGTTTCCTTTTAGTAAGTATTTATTTATTTTTTATTATTATTATTGCTATTATGGACAGCCGACCCACTACCATTATCTCTCAATCATGATATACAAATTGCTTGCTGATGCAAGAATTCCATACATTTGTTTCCTTTTCTTTTATCTTTTTTTGTTTATCAATACTTAAATGCGAGAATTCATTGGATTTGAAAAGCTATAGTTTATCTCCTAGAGACTCGGCAGTATTCTGCTTTGGTCCTTGTAGTTTAGCTTTTTTAATATTGATATTGTAGTCTCAATGGGTTCTCATTATACCTACTACCTACTGTTTATAAATGTGATTACGATTGTTTTTTAAAGTATTTTTTGTAACGAAATGCATCAAAATAATATTTTTTTTATTTTTAAAAAAATTATTTTTGAAATTAGCAAATCAAAATGATCCAAAATATGTAAAAAAAATTAATTTTTAGCAAAAATAATTTAAATTTTAGTGGAACGCAACACAAGGCTAAGGAAATCAAGTTACAAGATCACTTTTTTATTATTATGTTTTTTGAGGAGGGGGGCTTAAGAATTGTTGCGACATAATATGATGTATATAGAAGCTTGGAAAAAATAAAATAAAAAAGAAAGCATGAAAAAAAACCAAAGAAAGAAAGAAAACAAAGGAAATGATTCTCCATTAGGTTTTTGTTAGCTATTTAACAATAGTTATAATATACTAGTAGAGATTATATTTTAAAATAATTTTTACTTAAAAATATATTAAAATATTTTTTATTTTTTAATATAATATTGTAGATATTGCATCAAAATAATTCAAAATCATAAAAAAAAAATTAATATATATTTTTTTAAAATAGTTTGACCGCACTTCCACACAAAAGAGAAAGCCTTGGAAACGAGATTTGAAGCTTTTTTCTAAACATGAAATCATAATTGAAAAACCTAAACTATATAGGGATTGAAGTGTAGGATCTAAAAGGTGTTTTACCCCTAAAAGGTTTAGGTGGGCCCCCTGTATAGAAAGGCGTGGGCCTTCTTTAAAGAAAGAATAGAGTGGGTTTAGATTCAATGGAGGGTCAACGTCCGAAGGATCCACGTAAGAGAGGAAAAGTAAGACTGCTGTGTTCATGTTACCATGAGGGCAGCTCCACCTTTATAATCGAATACATTCATCACACACCATGTGATGCATCATTATTATGCAAATGAAACCAAACTTTACAACATTGCAAAAAGAGGATGCCCTTTATTCAAGTTAATAGTAATATGATCTTAATTTCATGTTGATGATTGATCTCAATTTTAACTATAGGAGATTTTATTTTACCATTTTTGTTATGTTAAATATAATTCGAATCACCAAATTAATCTAAAATAACATTATTTGAAATTCTTTTTAAAAAAAATTAAAATAACATGATTTTAAAAAAAAATTAAATAAAGTCTTGATTGGGTCATGAATTAACCCACCAAGTTAATTTTCATCCAATTAAAAGGGTGTTTGGTAGCGGTTGATTTTCAAACTAGTGTTTTTCACTTGAAAATATATTAAAAAATATTTTTTTATTTTTAAAAGTTATTTCTGACTTCAACATATCAAAACGATTTAGAAACATAAAAAAATTAATTTTTTTTAAATCTTTTTGAAATACAAAAACAAATAAGGTTTTAATTTATTATTTAAATTGTTTATAATGCTAATTTAGTTAGAGGACAGCCAAATCATAGAGTGAAAAAAATATGTAAATCCAAAGAGTATGGGAATAAAAGAAGTAGAATAAAGTACATTTATCAATCATGCATGGATGTTCCTGCGTCATTTACCACTTACATACATTGTTTTGCAAATTGTTTGCATTGTTGCCAAAACATAATTCAATATAATTTAGTGTTTAAAAATCCCTCGAACCCCGGAAGCGCCATACAATGAAAGATTGTGATCTTGTCATCTTGACAACTCCATGACAAAAGAAATGCCCGCCCCATGAACCCTACATTTCCATTCCTTGTAGGACATATATGTTGATTTGATATGACATATATGTATACTTTGAGTCAATTTATGATCTCCCAAGCCCACCAAGTGTAAATAAATGGTTTTTTATTAGATAATATATAGAAAAGATTATTAAATCAATAGCCAAAGAAAAATATAGGGATAAAAATAAACAAACTTAAAAAAAAAAACACTAATATGCTATAATAAAAATATATGAAAAAAAAAACTATTTAAGATTTCTTATTAAACCACAATTTGATAATATCAAAAAATCTAAAAAGATTATTTTCTGTATAAGTATCGATGTTCAGTAAACTATGGAAAATACTAGTCTTGATGGCTAAGGGCTTACGAGTTCGAATCTCACCATCTCTATTTATTTAATAAAAATTAAACATAAAATAATACAAGTTTTTGCATGTTTCAAGTTCAAAAAAACTTTCACTTGAGAGGATGTATTAAAGAATAATATAAATTATATCTCGGGACTTCACTTAACAATTTAAGCTATTAAATTAAGATGATTTTTTATATTTTTTTATATAATTACCTATGAATGGTTAGTAAGTCATGGAAAATACTAGATAATTTTCTGCTAGAAAGAACATTACGTCTATGTCGAAGAGTTTTCGTAGCCATCCGAAGATATGATTGAGGACCCATTAAAACACTAGGGGGCTAGAAGGGTTCTTGATCGAGGAAGATGTTCAGCGTTTTAGGGCACATAATATGTATGGGTAGTGGACAACACCACTCCGGGATTTCTTGCCTAGCTTTCAGATAGCTAGGGTTTCTTTAATTTCTAGCTAGCATGATAATTAAGTAATTGCATGTCACTTTCGTTTGTAGATAGTATAATATTGTACTTGATTTGGTTCTTACTAGGTAAAACCAGGAGCTTAGAACAAAAATATTGCTTGCTGATAACAGCAGTTTCATATCTCTGTGCATCTCACAATCCTAAAATCTATGTAGCTAATAGCCTTTTCTGTTCCTTTTTCTCCTTCTTTCTGCACCTACTCACGATCGGACAAAATTAATATTGCTGGATCAGAAAAGCACCACATGCGTTTTTTTGTTTAATACTCCGGGTTGTTCAAATCGGTTTACGTGTATTATAACTATTTCTAGAGCCACTGAATACCGTGCAAATCTAATAAAAAAAAGAACATCATGAGGGTGACAAATATACACAAAAAAAAAAAATCAAACCCGAATACAGAATAAAAAAACAAGTCCCTTTTCTCGCTAGATCACAACCTTAAGTGCTAATTTAAGCCTTTTTCTCCTGCTCAAACTGACCAACAGTCCAATTCTTCGCAGTAAAAACCATGAACTTATCGAAGTGTTGAATAAATTCCCCGTCCTAAAATGAACCAATAAAACACCAAACGATTTCGACAAGATTTGTTTAAATTTCTCCTCTTGATTCACAAACAAGTCTGCGCTAGGCTGTTTACATGATTCATTAACAGAGTATTCAAAACCATCTAACTTTTTCACTCGGTTACGATAGCCATTTGCATGTTTTGAGTTGGGATGTAATTACGAAAGCATGCATGTTCTTCTTTCATTATTGGATATAGCTAAACTAGTCACGGCTCCCATGGCTAAGCCCATGTTGTGTCTCTTCCAAAATCTTCTTGGTCTGATACCTTTCTAAGCCTATCAACTAATGCTTTCAAAAAAAATAAAGCCCAATATGATATTATTTGTCTTTTCTCAATTTCTTTCCTCAAAATTAACTCTCCGATTTCTTCTCTTTTTTCGTGGCCTTGGATATCTATTACTGTATATTGACAAAACAAAAAAAAAAAACATTTTCCTATAATGACATATTGACAATAATTTGAATAGGTTAATGGGTTTGTCCTAGATTTAATCACTTCAACAGATTATTACCTAACCAAGCAAAGATTATTTCCATGCAAGCCCCTCACCTCAAGACGTAAGCAGTCACCTCAAGACGTCAGAAGTCTTTCTCCATAGTCACTTCTCTCATGTAGCGTCAGACCTCGCACTCCCTAGCTGAAGACAATCGACTTGAGCAAAGCCCAGAAGGGAAGAAAGGGAAAGGAAAATATTCAGTATTTTCTTCCTTTTCTTTTCAGCTAAGAAACCCATATTTGTCAGGTTCAAAAACAAAAATGAAATGAAGATTAAAAAAAAAAAAGTCAACACGTTTATTTTAGAAAAGAAAATCTATTTAAGTCATTAAAAAAAAACAAGAACAACTACTAATTTATCGGCTAATATATTTTAAGGAAAAAAAACGAATACTAAATGGTAAAAATCTTGACTACTAATTTATTAATGCAAGCAAAAAACAACAAGATTAAAAAGGAAAGTGTAGATGCATGTCGGTGGAATAACAATGGATCTGAATTGGTTACTGCAATTTATTTTCACTGTCTTTGTAATAGGTTTTGGTTTGCTACACCTCGTCAAGAACACGGCGTCGAAGTATTTCGAAGCGGCTGAGAGTAACCACACTGTTATTGATCCATGTACTGTTAATCAGGCAATGGAAGCTGAAGAGGGTTGTTGTCGTTGTGTTAATTGTGGCAGTTTTGGGACTCAAAGGTGTTCTCGTTGCAAATCTGTGATATATTGGCAAGTATTTCCATTTTGGGTGGTTCTTGATTGTTGGGTTTTCTGTTTTGGATTCTTTTGATGTTGGAAAATAATGGATTTTTGTTGTTTTTTGGTAATCTTGTATGGTTTTGTAGCAAAATTAGTAATTTGTAGGGTAATTAATTGTGTGGTACAATCTGTTTCTTTATGTTTTCATGGCTACTTTTTTAGGGTGTTTGAGGTTTCTTGTTTCCCGGGTTTTGGTCAAATTGCAATCTGGTTTTGGTTCTTATGATTTTGGGAATTAATGGGTTCGTGTTGTTTTTTGGGTTGCGTAGCTAAAATAGTGATTTGAAGGGCAAGTAATTGCATGGTATGATTTGTTTCTTTATGATTTCTTGTTGCTGAATTAGCTTGCAATCTTAAAGTTAATTTAATATGTGGGTTTTAGGTGCAGATTTTCTTTCTTTTCTTTTCTTTTTTCCAGCAGCATAAAGTATACTGTATATGGTTGTTCTTGTCTTCTTTTCCCCAGCTCACTGGGATGCCAAATAAAACACTGGAGGGCAGGCCATAGGTTAAAATGCAAGGATTTCGGAGCAAGCTCGTCACGAACAGCAAAATCAAACTCTAAGCCTATTATAGAGAAGCCTGGAGTAACCAATCCAAACTTCTGGGAAGATCCTGTGCGTGGTACTGATAGCCACAACGGATGGGGCGCAGCTGTTGCATCCACGCATTCAGCAGCAGGCGGCGGTGGATGGATGGATGAGGCACCAAGAGAAGACTACAACGGATGGGGCGCAGCTGTTGCATCCACGCATTCAGCAGCAGGCGGCGGTGGATGGATGGATGAGGCACCAAGAGAAGACTACAACGGATGGGGTGTGCCTAATATGGGGCCAAGTGGCAGTCAAGGTCATGTTTTTGAAACAAGTAGTGGAAATACTTCATCAGCTCCATCAGCTCCGCCAATTCCAGATGGGGCATTCGATGAAGAGCCTATCCATCATCCATCAATCGATTTTAGTCCACCGGAGTTGTCTGTTCCAGCTATAGAGCGTGGAGCTTCTGTAACAAGTGATCATGTGAACGAAGGAGGTGCTTCTTCATGTATAATATGCTGGGAGGCTCCTGTTGAAGGTGCATGCAATCCTTGTGGTCACATGGCTGGTTGTATGGCTTGTTTGAGTGAGATCAAAGCTAAGAAAGGTGTTTGCCCAGTTTGCCGATCCAATATAAACCAAGTTTTAAGGCTTTATGCTGTCTGAAAAGCGGACATGACCCACCTGAGTAAAACGGATCTGGCATTGATTTGTAAGAATATTTGGTTAATTTGATCTTTACATCTTTGATCTGTGAGCTTTTTCCAAGTATAAATTCCGTTAAGACTAAAGGTGCACCAATGCTAGCTATCTGTGGCATCAAGGAATGAATCCCTACTTAATTCACAGGTTGGTTTTCTTGCGTACTTTTATTTACTTGTTTGATAACTGTACATTCCTTGTAAGAAAGAAACGTGTAGTAAATGTTCAACGAAAAGTATAGCAAATGACGGATCCATATTTTGCTTCTTCCAGTTTTCCAGCACCATGTTTGGGTGGGAGGACGTAATATAGGTAGGGTGACTTTTGAAGAATTGAAAGATATTGTATCTAAATTTAACGGTACAAAAATCTTATGAAAAGTTAAAAAAAAAAAAAAAAAAAAAACCCTTAAAAATCTAAAAAAGCATCTCTTTTGTACTTTAACTACTAAGCCCGAGCCTAATTGCTATCAAGATGCATGAACTCGGGCATAATGAAACCGAGCTTATGTTGTCATGCCAGTAAAAATTAAGGGTGCTTGGCATGCCAGTACCACCAACTATGTTTAAGCATAACGTCTATATCCAGTCACTTAAGATGTTAGGCGCACCAACACCTTTTACTGAGTCCAGGTATTACACCCGAACCCAATTAATTTTTCTGTATAAGCACGCATCCCAATACCAATTTGCACGAGTCAAACTATCCTTTACAATTTTTTTCAAGACTCCATGTAGATTCCTTAGTATTTTATATTGATATGATATATATTATTTTGAGTATAATAAAACTAAAAATATCACAAATGTGAAATTACACTTCAATCCTTTCTCTCCACAAAAAGACAAGACTATTGAGTTATAAATACACTTTGAATCATTCAAACCAAATGTTCACAATCTCTTCATTCTTAGCACTTTCAGTATACATATTTTAATAATTTATCTTTTTAAAATATCATTGCACTCTCTCTCTTTATAAAATTATTAACTGAAGTATTGAAGAGTCCTCACATCCAGCAAATGAGATCTTTTGCAGGTACTAATTACTAGTCACCTTGACTTACTAAACACTACTAGCTACCAGCTACTTGGGTTTTTCATATCAAGCCACCATACACCTTAGTTAGGGAAAATGGATCAAATTGAACTAAAAGATTATCCAATTGTCTAATATAGTAGTCCTATTCCTAAGCATCTTGAATTTTAGGACTCGTCAATCGTCGTTGTCTATGGAAAACTAATAAAATAACCATTGGTTTCTAGAACTTGTTTTTAACATTTACAAGTCATTAATTTCATGACACATAACCAAGATACACTTGGGTTAGAATGCAGGACAAATCTATATGTTATCACGAACACTTTTACTCAATTAAACCTTTAACAACTTACCAATCGGGTGGAACTCCTCATTTAGACCGTTTTGGAAATCCAATGGCAAATTTAGACCTTGCCACCCTCAATAAGTCTTGACTTTCTCAGTAACACATAACGCCCCAAACTAGTCATGACTCGCATGACTAAGCCAATGTTATGTCTATTTAGCTTGCTAAGATTTTCTTGATCTCACACCTACTTAAACCTATCAACTAGTTTTTAGTTTTGCCTAATATGATAGTATTTGTCATTTCTCAATTTCTTTCCTCAAAACTCCTTATTGTCTTATATTTTTTGTGACAATTGACATCTATTATTGTATATTGACAATTTTATTTTTTATAATGACATATTGATAATAATTTGAAAAGGATAATAGGATCATTTAAACAATCATCCTTTTAGAAGACAAAGAAGTCTTTAATATTGCCCTACTTAACATGGTTTAATAAAGAAAAATGAAATTGACTTTGATTATTTTTATGAGTTTTAAAGAAAACACTAATGAAATATGCACATGCATACATGAAAATTCCTATACCAATAAATCAATCAATTAATTGTGTTGCCCCATCTTAGCTAAAATCAATAGTGGAAGAAAATTATCATAATCTATCTTTTCAATTACATTACTATAAATCAAACCTGGTTATACCATCTAAATTCGGTCTAATCAACATAAAAAAAAACTTTTTGATTTTAATAAAAATGATTGATTTGAGATGACCTAATAGATCAAATCATTTTTTGGGTAAGTTTCTGAATGAAATGTGACAATTATAATTGAAACACATGCTCTTGCATAAGAACATGATTTTACAAGTCATTCCTTTTAATACATATCATAGTTAGCACAATTAAAATTAAAAAAAACTCATTGAATCCCCTCTAATTCAATTATAATTGACCCATTTGATTTTTACGAGCCTAATAGTCCAAAACACTTGAATCTATTTTTTGGGTCAGTTCCTGAATGGAATGTGACAACTATAATTGAAACATATGTTCTTGCATAAGAACATAATTTTACGAGTCATTTCTTTTAATATATATCATAGTTAGCACAATTACAAAAACTCATAACATCATATCTAATTGAATTGTAATTAACCCATCAAATTTAATTATAATTGATTTATGTTTTAGTAGTTTTTAAGATGATGATTTTTAACATAGAAAGGGAGAAGTATGCTCATACTATTGTCTTTAAGGTTTGTATTTTCATAGAAATATTTACAATTTGGTAGGTTTTAGTCCTAAAGCACCTTAAATTACCACATTAAAAAATAACCAAGTTGTGTGGTGATTTTACGGTTAAAGTTGCATTGTGCACTTTCTTACAAATCACTATGAATTGGAATAGTAAACTTTTTCTAAGTTTTCAATTTGATCCGTGTACATTTTTTTTCACAATTAGACCATTTTAAGCTCAAATTAATAGCTAATCACATCTTTTTTTTTAGAGAGGGCGGAATTGAAACACAGAGGACAAAGTGAAAAACAAGGAGAAAATACATGACAACTTTGAATTTTGTACAAAAAATTTAGTCTCCCCCCCCATCTTTTTTAGTTAATAAATGGTTGATCTTTTTAGTTGTCAAAAATTCTATTTTGGTACTAAATATCATTTTCAAGTCTCTTTTAGTGAGAGAAGAGAGAGACAGTCACTAAAATCCATAATAGAGAGAGAAAAGAGAAATTTTATTTAGGTTGATTTTTTATTTGAACATTTTTTTTGCTTATTAGGTTGATATGTTGGTTTGTTGATATTTTAAGAGTGATTTTAGGTTAAAATGAGGTTTTTATTTTTTGTAAAAAACACAAAGAGCTAATTTTATAGTCACCATAATGATGGTTGAATTTTAAGCTTGAACATAAAATGTCATCTGCCACAGCGATTACAAGTCATTTGTCTTTTTTTATATAAAAAAATAGGGACGAATAACATATTGTCCACCCTTTTAAATAAAAAAAATAAAAAATAAAGGCCCATATAGGCCTAGAGACTTGAGTGCCTAAATGTCCAGGATCTTCCTTTTCACAAGCTCAGGGTGCAAGCCCATTGACCCACATTACTGGCCTATGTTTTGGTCCTTAAAGTTTTTTTAAAAAAGTATATTTAGGTTAACTATAGAATTATATATATAAAAAAGTATTGAATTTGGTTGAATCTGTAACTCGGATTACAAAGTTTTGAAAGGTTAAGTCACAACATTCGATTTATTATTATTTTTTTGTTTAATTCATTTTGTGTTCCTCAATTCAAAACCTCTTAGTTTATAATATATATATATATATATATATATATAATATATATATATATATATATATTATTTAACTTACAACGAAAAAAATGCAATTTGACCCAATGTTATTAATAATCTACTTTTGTTATCTTAATCCGAAACACCTGTCATGAATTTTTTCAAAAAAAAATAATAATATTACATACAATTTTTTTTCATATGCTTTATCGATTGTCATATAAATCCATTAAGTGAAAAATAATCTATGAGATAAAAAAGAGTAATCGAATCTAATGAGATGCATGACTTGTGTTTCGAGATTGGTTGATTGACTGAAGTTAACATATATATTTTTTAATTTAGTTTTTTTTAAATAATTTTGTCCTTTAACATTGAGTTACTTGAAGATTTAACTTTCCAGTTTGTTTTTCTCAAAATTATATCTACAAGTTTTTGCTTATCAATCCGAATTGATCTAAGTAGATCTAATATGTTCTTATCTTAATATTAGATAAAAATATCGTTTAATATGTAATTGATTTTAAATTTATGGTTAAAATTAATTTTTTTAGAAGACACGTTAGCAATATGTAGATTTTTTTTGGTATTTGAAAATTTTTTACCCTAATCCGTAGTGTAACCTCTCTCTCTCTCTCTCTCTCTCTCTCTCTCTCTCTCTCTCTCTCTCTCTCTCACACACACACACACACACACACACACACACACACACCTACAAATTATTGATATTTTTTCATGGAGTGGTAAACTATAACATCAAAAACTACCTAACCATCATTTCTTCTCGTACACAATTAGCAATTTTCAGATAATCATCATTTCTGCCGTACACAATTAGCAATTTCAGGCAAACATGGAAGAGAAATAAAGAAGCATCACTTGTTAAAAGGGCTAGCGTGGATTGATTCCCAAACCTAACCAAGCGGAAGAGTTGATTTATCCATATTTATCAAATCTAATCTGGAATTTATCAATTAGATTGATTAATCTAAACCCTTTTAGATTAATTCATTTAAAAAATATTAAAATAATATAAAATAATTTTTTTAAAAAACAAAATAAGAGGTTTTAACTTGATCACGCACCATTATCAAAAAAAATAAAAAATAAAATGATAACACTGGGTCAACTCCCATTGTTTTATGTGAAATCCTCCTCTCAATATGCAGTCATATATATATATATATATATATATATATATATACATACATACAGTACAGTCTTCTCACTTGTCACTTCTTTCATGTAGCACTCCCAAGTTGAAGGCATTCGACTAAAAGGCATAGCTTAGAAGGGAAGAAAGGGGGGAAAAACCAGTACTTTCTTTCTTTTTCTTTTCAGCTAAGCAACCCCATCTTTGTCAAGTTCCAAAAAATAAAAAAATAAAATTCTCAAGTATTTCATCGTTTTGAATTTAGATTTATTTATTATTATGCTATTTTTTTAATTGTAATTATAAAGATTATCACAATATTAATTATACGCTAATAACCCATTTGACACCGCAACGATAAGCCGCGATAACGCTAATTATTAACAAATAAGGCGATAACAGACGGACCCTGAGGCTAATTACTAGCAAATAATTAACTACCCTGCTAATCAACCCACCTTATTTCCATGCAAAAGAAAAAAAATCCCCAAATCCCTCACACCAAAAGGGAATTAAAAAAACCCTAATAAAACAACGAAACTCCAAATACAAAAGGAAACACACCCTTTCTCTACTCTCAAAATACCCATTTCCCGTGTAAACAATAAAAAATAAAGAAAAAAAAATCATCGATTAATGCATGCAAAAAAGAATAAGAATAAAAAGGAAAGTGTAGATGCATGTCGGTGGAATAACAGTGGATCTGAATTGGTTACTACAATTTATTTTCACTGTCTTTGTAATAGGTTTAGGTTTGTTACACCTCGTTAAGAATACGGCGTCGAAGTATTTCGAGGTCGACGCCAATTTCGAAGCGGCTGAGAGTAACCACACTGTTATTGATCCAAGTATTGGTAACCAGACAATGGAAGCTGAAGAGGATTCTTCTCGTTGTGTTAATTGTGGCAATTCGGGGTCTAAAACGTGTTCTCGTTGCAAATCTGTGAGATATTGGTAAGTATTTGCTATTTTTTTGGGCTCTTGATTGTTGGGTTTTCTGTTTTGTATTCTTTTGATATTGGAAAATAATGGGTTTTTGTTGTTATTTTGGTGATTTTATATGGTCTTACTGGCTTTGTAGCTAAATTACTGATTTGTAGGGTAATTAATTGTGTGGTACACAATTAGTTTCTTTATGTTTTCTTGTTTAATTGAAGTTATGGTTCCTTTTTTAAGTTTTTTAGGGTTTTTGAGGTTTCTTGTTTTCTGGGTCTTGGTCAAATAGCAATCTTGTTTTGTTTCTTATGATTTTGGGAATTAATGGGTTTATGTTGTTTTTTGGGTTTTGAAGCTAAAACTGTGATTTGAATTGTAAATAACTGCATGGCTCGATTTGTTTCTTGATGTTTTGTTGTTGCTTAATTGTAGTTATGGTTCTTTTTTGGTGGTTTTTGAGGGTTCTTGTTTTCGGGGTAAAAATGCTATCGTTTTTTGTTTTTGTTGGTTAATTGTATATGTTTTATTGTTTTGGTGGCCAAATTAGTGATACGAGGGAGGGGCATTTGGAATTGATTAAGTTTTTATAGTGGTGAAGGTGCTCTTTTACATCTGGAAATTACCAGGGTTTTTCTTGTTCTGCTGGTTTTTGTAGGTTATTTATGTATGGTTTGAATGGATGTGTGCTTAAATTAGTAATTGTAGGGTAATTTAATTGTATTAGAATGAATTGAGTCTTTGTTAATATTGGTTACTAAAGTTTATAGGTGATTTCTTTTGGGGTTCATTTGATTTTTGTGTGCTGAATGAATAGGTTTAGCTTAATTAGTGATCAGTAGGGCAAGTAGTGAACTTGATTGTGCTAGACGGTTTGGCTTAATTATGCATGTTTTAGCTTAATCAGTTATTAGAGAGTAATGATCTAGCTTGTGCTAGATGGTTTGTTGGTAGAAATGCAATCCTTTTTGTTTTGAAGATGGTTTTTGAATTTGGGAATTTTGCATTTGTGTAGTTCTTTTGGTTTTGTGAGCTTAATCATTTATGGTTTTTGGTTTAACCGCTTAATTGGTGATTTGTAAGTAATTAATTGTATGAGTGTTGTTGTTGGTGTTTTTTTTTTTTTAATCTGAGGGGAGAGGGTGGGGGGGTTGTTTTTTATGGTTTGGTTAAAAATGTGTTATTTTGTGTTTAAGATGGTTTCTTATGCTTAGAAACTGCTGGGTTCATCCTGTTCTTTGGTTTTGTGCCTTAAGCATTTGTGATGTAATTGGTTTGCAACTTAATTAGCGATTTTAGGGTAATTGATGGACTGCTATCTATTCATAGATGATTTATTTCAAGAAGATAATATTTGTAGCGATTGGAGACAACATTGGAAGTATAAATAGTAGGTTATGATATAATATGCTATTACTTTTTAATGATTTGATGATGAAGGTTTAATTACCTGTTTTGTGTTTTTATCTTTCCTCATAATTGGTCGTGTGTTTTTGTACTGCCTTCTACATCTAGGATTTTTAGGTCTATTTTTAAGTTTATATTTTTGATGCATTGATTTTTTTCTTTTGGTTTGCCTATCCTTTTCAGTGAGATTTAAGTTTAATATGTGGGTTTTAGGTGCATATTTCTTTCTTTTTTCAGCATCATAAATTATACAACTGTTCCTTTTGCCTTTGCCCAGCTCACACGGATGCCAAGAAGCACACTGGAAAGCAGGCCATAAGTTAAAATGCAAGGATTTCAAAGCAAACTCATCACAAACAGCAAAATCAAACTTTGGTTTTAAACCTTCAGGTGGTGGGAGCAAAAGTTTTTCTAGCATTGCACTTGTTCCTGCCAGCGGAGGTTCTAACTCTAAGCCTATAAAGAAGCCAGGAAAGGTATATGTTTTAACTTTTTTTCATTTAGTTGTTTATTTAGATTATTTAGTGAATTCTTGTTCTGCAATGTGAAAACATTAACATGCACTTCTATTCAAGGTTCTTTTCCCGTATGATGAATTCATTAAACTTTACAACTCAGACAAACCCAGATTCCCTCCCTGCGGGCTCATAAATTGTGGAAACAGGTATGTGTTTGTGATCCTCACACCCCTTTTTTGTTCATTTGAGCAAAAACTATGCATGGGCACAGACATAAACATTTGTTAGTTGTGTTATATTTTTCACCTGGGCACGTATTCTTTTTTTATTCAATTTTCCTTTTCTTTTGCTGCACAGTTGCTTTGCCAATGTGGTTCTGCAATGTCTCACTTACACTAGGCCACTTGTTGCCTACTTGTTGGAGAAAAGTCATCAAAGAGAATGTAAGTTTAGAAATTGTAATTATATATGGCCCCTCTGTCCTCCTTTCTGGGGCTGCTTTGGACAATTCTTCCCTCTCACAATTTTTCATCTTTGCTTTGCAGGTAGACATAATGATTGGTGTTTTCTTTGTGAATTTCAATCCCATGTTGAAAGTGCAAGCCAAAGTGCACTTCCTTTTTCACCGATGAATATCCTGTCTCGATTACGCAATATTGGTGGTAATCTTGGCTATGGAAGACAGGAGGATGCTCATGAGTTCATGAGGTTCTTGTTACTGGCCTGCCAACTCTCTTACATATTTTCTACCCATGTTTCATCTGGTTTACATAATTTCTACCCATGTTCTTTTCTTAGATAAACACCCCCCACCCCAAAACACAGTCACACTCCAAATATAATAACAGGGAAGGATAAGTTGAAGAAAGTGATTGACTGGAGAATAAGTTGTGGTTGTGTTTGATGCTATGCCCAGCTCAATATTGTAAGCTTTTTTCTGTCTTTTCTGCAGGTTTGCTATTGATACAATGCAATCAGTTTGCCTTGATGAATTTGGTGGAGAAAAAGCTGTTGAACCTGCCTCCCAAGAGACTACAATAATTCAACACATATTTGGGGGTCGCCTCCAATCTCAGGTCATGCATCCTGTTATACTGAAGCTGTTTGATTTTGTTCTTGTTTGTGAAAACTCCTTTTCCTCAGCTTGTATATACTGTATTGAATTCCACTGTCATGACATTATCCAGAGCTTGTCATCCTTTTCTGTTATTAGTCATTACAGATAGTAAACAAAAAAAAAAAAAGAAGTTGATGGACTCTTGAACTGAGCTGTTCTCTAGAAGTCTGATATCTGGTGCTGGTTGACATGAAACAAAAATTGGCATTCGCTTTTCTGCCCCTGTTTTATACAGGAATCACATGCAAGAAGAAAAGCTAAATGCCAATTTAGAAGTGGCTTAGAAATGTTTGCCTATCTTGATCACACCTTCTTCTACTTATTTAAAATGAAGAAAATAAAAGAAGTTTTGCATCTGAAAGACTTAACAGAGCAGCAATACCAATGCCCTCGACGAGGTTTCCCATGTACAGTAGATAGAAATAAATCCAGAGGATGTGGGAAAACTATCAGGCACTTTGATCCTTTTGTTTGTTCGAAATGTCTTTTAGAAAACTTTTGGCACTATTCTAGTAAATGCATATACTGTTGTTCTTCTTGTTAGCAGGCTTCTCACTTAGAATTGTCTAGCATGAGAAAGATTGTTTAGCAATGTGATGAATCTTTCCTTGTTGTTTTGGCATATATGCAAATATGGCTTTCTTTTATTGAAACTTTCTAAAATGATTGGACTAGTCCTATCTTTAGATTGGGATGCTGTCCTAACATGCTTCGTCTTCTTTAGGTGATATGTACAAAATGCAATAAGATTTCAAATCAGTTTGAGAACATGATGGATTTAACTGTTGAGATTCATGGTGATGCTGAATCCTTGGAGGAATGCCTCAATCAATTCACAGACAAAGAATGGCTCCATGGAGAAAATATGTACAAATGTGATGGGTATGGCTGCTTAATCCTGTGATTTCTGAATCCCAAAAGCTTAAATCATTTACTTTATTGTTTGCATTTCTTCACCATATTTGTTTCATTCTGCACACAATCTTTATTTATTTATTTTCTATTTTTTATTTGCCATCTTTCTCTTAAGTGACTGACTAGGAGTTTTGTCATCTTGGATTCTTCCACTCTTGTTATAACTCAACTATTAATTTTAAATTGTGATGAAATTTGATGGAGGTGGCTGCAATTGAAATATGAATTTTGGTATGGCTTAGACTGCATGGAAGAAGCATGTGCATCTATCTTGATCCAGCCAGTTTGGGATGTGAGTCTTGAGGAGTTGTTTTTCCATGGATGGTGATGGGGTTTGTTGGTTTCAGCAAATGTTTCTTCCCTTGCATTTTGAGAAAAGATAGGCAGCTAGATGGTAGATGCTGAATTCAGTCAAGTAGTGTGTTATTTTTCTTCCTAGTCATTCTTTGGTTTGGTATTATAAAAAAAGGGAAAAAATGTGCTTATTGGTTAATTGATCTTCATTTCTGCTCTGGCACAATTAACACGGACATTACAATTGCCTCACTAAATGTTCAATGTAATCCACTCACCGTGGCCAAATATGGCTTCTGTAGACGTGTAGAATGAAAATGACTTCTTAGTTGTAAGGATGTGGTCTCTAAATATGCTCAAATATGGCCCTAGATCAGACAGAATGAAAGGATGATTTGTTAAGGTTTAATAATCCAACTCCAGATAGTTTGGCATGAAGTCTTGATGGTTTAATAATTGAAAGTGAAATATGTCTTGTCATGGAATCTTTCCTTTTTTCATGCAAATTTTCCAATATAGTTGGAGTCCAGCAGAATTTAATAGAACAAGGATAGCAGTGAAATGGATCACAAGTCTGCACTTAATATCTTTTGACGTGTGCATCTGCTTTGATTAAGGTACAATTTTATACTGTTTATAGGTGTAATGACTATGTCAAGGCATGGAAGCGTCTTACCATTCAACGAGCTCCGAATGTTCTTACAATCGCGTTAAAGAGATTCCAGGTCAGATTTGTATACATTCTATGGTTACAGACATCTCCACCTCGTTATTACCTTTCTGAATCTTAACTACCTTTTCTATGAAAATTCATCAAGTTTGTGATATTCTAGTTCTAGAGTTTTTTTATATCTTCTGAAATTGTATGTGGACATACCTTTGCAGAGTGGGAGGTTTGGTAAACTTAACAAAAGGGTAACTTTTCCTGAGACTTTAGATCTGAGCCCCTACATGAGTGAAAAAGGAGATGGCACAGATGTGTACAAGCTTTATGCAGTTGTTGTCCATGTTGACATGCTAAATGCATCATTTTTTGGTCATTACATCTGCTACACCAAGGATTTCCGTGGAAACTGGCACAGAATTGATGACTCTAAGGTATAAACTCACTCGCTCTGTGTGTGTGAGTGTGCATGCACATGCTTTATGTACTTCTAATTTGATCTATTAACTGTAACTTGTGAGGATTGGTAGCCTAATTTTTTTAAAATCATAATGTGAAACTTTCTTGCTTATTTATTTAAGTTTAGTGTAAGAAATGATTTCCTGCTTTATAATATTGCGATGCCATCATTATTACAGCAAAGCAAGATAGCTAAGATGTTGCAATCTACTTGGCCTTGTTTTCCTCTGACTGTGGATTTGGCTTTCTCAGGTTTCTAGTGTTGAATTGGATGAGGTGCTTTCTCAGGGAGCCTATATGCTTTTATACAGCAGGTATACAGTTTAATGCCTGATGGTTATTTATGACTGCTGCAACATTTGCTTTGCTTATATATAGTATTTAGCTTGCTATAACCCAGTTGTTGGCGAAGTAGATAATTCGGAGTTCATAGCCATGCGTACATTTTAAAACCATGGCATCAAAACTTGATGGTATTAGAACTTCAGGAAAAAACAAGCATAAAAGGCGGATTCTAATTCTTAATTTATGTTAAAAGAATGTTGAAATTTTTGGTTTCCTTGTTGGAAACATTTATTTAAGCTTCATGACATTTGTGACAGAAGAATTGTACAGCAGAATGATACTGCGATTTGTTGATCTGAATTGGGGCATACAAGCATCTCATGTTCAAATGCAGCACTGTTTTTTTCTGTAAATGCTTTCTGGGTGTGCTCTAAAGACTATATTTGCTTGATGTTGGGCAGGGTTTCTGTTCGACCATCATGTCTCAGAACCATTGAGCCCTCAAAGGAGCAGCAATCAATCGTGAAAGTAGAATTAGACTCCTGCACAGAGAAACCAGCTGGACACCTTTCACCAATGGAGTCAACGGATGCCACAAGTTCTGGGTTCCTAGCACCTGCACCTGAAAGTAGAAATTCTGAATTTGGAAGTGCATGTCATGAGGATGCTGTGGTAAATTTTGATTCAAGCACAGCGGTTTCAAAGGGTGTTTCATCCTGTGAAAATGAGTCGCCATCTAAAGCTGACATGAAAGACGCGGAAGATTCAGGGGTTAATCATAATTCTGAGTTATCTTCATCTGCTATGGAGGAGGATCCTAGGGACATACCAGATGCTTTGAGTTCTGGGATTATTCATGAAGTTCCAGAGGATATGAATGGAATTGATTCCAGCTCCAGTTCCTTGATTCCAGTGGGGGTTTCTGACTTAAAGAAGGATTCCTCAGCTGCACTTGATTCAGAAGCTGTTGTGATAGAGCACTCCTTGGACCATTCAGATACAGTTATGGACGAATCAGATTCTGCTGTTGCAAAGGATATCAAAGTAAATGGCAGTATTCATTCATTCTCGAGCGAAGAGATTTCAACAAAACCTAATAGTTTGAAACGTCAGCCACCTCTCCATGATTCGGATGGCGAGGACACAAATGGAGCTAAAAGAGCAGAAACAGTAGATAGTTGTTGATGACAATGAAGCATCATCAAAATCCCTAATCAATTGTTTATATTTTTTAAACGATCCCAATCATACAAGGAAAATTTGTGTTGGGCATTTTTCATCCGGGGTTTCATTATTTGCAGAAATCTCGGATTCCATTTGTAACAGTTGTTCTAGATGCCTTCATCCCAGGACAGAATAGGAGGATGCCATTACATCATGAGCAGGAACTTGGTTATAGTCTACCATGTAAGTTGCTAAGAAAGTCTGGTCCAAGGTAAGCAAATGACACGTTGATTAATGAAGAATTTACTGTTTGACTTTCTGCTCCAGGAATCCTCCTTTTTTTTTTTTTTTTTTTGGTGTCAAGAACAAGTTTAAAAGGGCCTCCTGATTGAATGATTACTGATATGCATAATTGAACTGGAACTGCCTAGGATGATAGGGCTGGTTTGAGTTACGTGTGGCTATAGTAACCGTTGGCCAAAATGAGGGCCTGAGCTCAGGCCAACATTCAACCGTTTTACCGCCAAAAATTGTGGGGGCCTAAGCTCAGGCCAACATTTAACCGTTTTACCGCCAAAAATTGTAATTTCGAGATTTTTAACATTTCAAGCCTCTGATTTAATTTGATTTAGAGATTTTATTAAAATTTTATATTAGAAATTATTTTAAATGTTAAGAATTAAATTTTATTACATAAATAAAAAAATTAATGTTAAAAACTACTATTTTTTAAAATATTTATTTGCATATTTTCTGTATCACTCTTTTCTCCCTTTTTTCTTTCTTTTGTCACTGGACATATAGAAAATAAAATTAAATTTAATAATATTAATACAATATTTTTTTTTTTAAATTCATGAATTTAATTAATTAATTTATTTATTAAATTCAAAATAAAAAAAACTATAATTAATATTTTAATCATATTTTTAAACATGGAGACTAAACTAATTTTTCCATCCATTTTAAACACGTCATCTATATTCAAAGTTGTCAATGTTTTTATAAGAAATCATTTTAGTTAGTAATTTTGCTAGCATCTCCCGCTTCGTTGGATTAGACAGAACTTCCAACTGTAACTTCTGAACTGTATTGTTTGGGTACGGTACAATTAAAGTTTTATAAAATTTAATTTTTTTTTATTTTAAATTAAATTTTAAGTATTTTTAAATTATTTTTAATCTTTTAATATTAAAAATATATTTTTTAAAAATTTTATTATTTTAATATATTTTAAAGTAAAAAAAATATACCAATTACTATTCCAAAACATACCCCTTAAATTAAGTATGAGAAGTAGTTAATACGCTAAGTATGATCGGTTGAAGGTGTAGTTATTTTATTTTATCACTTAAACTGGCTTTTCATTTTAAATTATAGTGGGTTTGAAAAAATGAATTTTTTTTTTTGTACCAAACCTTATGTTTTTTATCCATCCACAAAGAAAAAAAAAAATCATTTGCTTACCAATTAGTTTTTGTGTTTTATACTGGGATGTTATATATAATTCGTGTTTCAAATATTGATTTTGTAAAAAAATTCATGAAAAAAGCTACTTTTCATATAGTAATTTAGCCAAATATTTTTTTTTAACCAATAAATAAATAAAATTAATTTTTTTTTAAATCATAATCACAAAAACTATGATATATTATTTATTTTATGGTGACAAAATATTTTTTAAAAATATTTTTTACTTAAAAATTTTATTAAAATTATTTATTTTATTTTTTTATTTTTAACATTATACATTAAATCATAAAAAAAAAATAGCATACTTTAAACACATTACATAATAATTATAGTAATGGTGGGCTATTTATTAGGGTGGATCCAATAATGATGTGATTAGGTAGTGGTTGACATTTTAGACCGTTTATCTTGAAAATGATAAGAATCATAAGAGTGGAAGAAAGGTTGGAACCAGCAACAAAGCAAAACCATGCCTCATCTGATGGCGATATCTCTCGTGGCCAGCTGTTTGTCTATCCCTTTCCTTGGCATATTATTTTATCGACAAATCCCACACTTCACATCTCTCTCTTTCCAAACCCTTCATTATTTTTTTTACGGCTTTTCCACCCCAGCAAACCACTCACTAAAACCTCTTTCACTTGATCCAAGAAAAAAAGATTCTTTTTTTTTTGGTTACTATTTTGTAAAAAAAAATTGTTTTTACCAAGGTGATTGCTTTTTAATGATGTCCCAGATTCCTTTTATGTTTTCTTTTTATATGTGCTTCTATAATTCGATGCTTTTTGTTTGATTATTTTGCAGGGTTTTGTTTTCTTTGTTATTTTTTTATAAAATTTTGGGATTTGTTTGGTTCAATTGACAGCAATGGAGAATCGCAGTGAAGCAGAAGCAAGTCCTTATAAGAGGTTTTTTTTTATTATTGTATTATTGAGTTCTTAATTCGAAGCCCATTAATTAATGCATGTAATCCTTAATCACATTTTGTTCTCTGATTGATTTGTTTGACTGCATGTTAGTGATGATTGTGTGTGAATGAATGGATGTAGTTTGGTTGCGGCTGTATCTTATGGGATTGCTTCAATGGCTATGGTTTTTATCAATAAGGCCATTTTGATGCAATATGGTCACTCAATGACCCTTCTCACTCTGCAGGTATTGAACTTTTCAAAAATGTAATAAACCCTTTTGTTTATTGTATTGTTATTTGAGAAAAAAAAAATCAGTTCTAATGTTGTATCGTGGATTTGTGGATCCACATGATGATGAGTACTGAAGATTTTTAGGCTTTTTGTTGTTGTTGTTGTTGTTGTTGTAATGTCTGTTTTCGGTGATTATGATTACTGATAATGGATGCTGCAATTGGTTGGTTGGTTGGATTAGCAATTGGCGACAGCATTGCTTATACATTTTGGTAGGCAAATGGGGTATACGAGAGCAAGGGGAGTAGATATGGAAACAGCTAAAAAACTTCTCCCGGTTTCACTATTCTACAATGCTAATGTGGCATTTGCTTTGGCTAGCTTGAAAGGAGTTAATATTCCTATGTATATTGCAATAAAGAGACTCACACCACTTGCGGTACTTATAGCTGGATTTTCTTCAGGAAAGGGAAAGCCTACAACACAGGTTTGTGCTGCCGCTTATTAAACCACTTTGCACTTATATAGTTTCTGTGTTCTTTTGTAATGTATTTAGATATACATGGGACTCTGTTTTGCCAATTGTTTTATTTATATGCTGTTGTTTTAATTTGGTCTTAGTCAAATGATTATATTTAATGATATTGACGGAATGATCCATAATTCACATTTCTGGCTCCAATTCAGACAGTATCGCCTGTGTTGATTTTTTAATTTTACAAATGAAAAAGAAGCTTGCTGTTCAACTAGCAGATATCTGTTGCTGAAAGACCAATTGTTATGTTATATACACTCAATTTAGTTATCAACCCACTGAATCCTTGACAAGGCATCTTTGTGACTAGTGATCTTGAATATGGGAAGTTGTTTCAAATTGTTGACACATTTACATGTTTCAGGTTACTCTTTCTGTGCTATCAATTGCTGCTGGAGTTATTATAGCAGCACTTGGAGATTTTTCTTTTGACCTTTGGGGTTACGGCATGGCCCTTACTTCTGTTTTCTTTCAGGTTTGCTATTAATTCCTTAATTGCTCAGGGATGTGAATAATGAAGCACGATGGTTCCTTCTCATTGTTAACTAACAGCAGTTGTGCTTTGGAACTGCAGACAATGTACCTTGTGTTAGTTGAAAGATCTGGTGCAGAAGATGGCCTCTCTTCTATTGAGATAATGTTCTATAACAGTTTTCTTTCTCTTCCATTCTTGATATTTCTCATCATAACAACAGGAGAATTTCCAAACTCACTAGCATTATTGTTTGCAAAGGTTAGAATCTTAACCCCTCTTTTTTAGACTCGGTTGTTGATTGTGCTAGGAAAATATGGCATGCTGATGTTCTGAAGCCTATTCTCAGCATGATAGCATGCTATTCTTGTGTAATTGCATATGCTCTTCTCCTGATTGTTTACAATTGGAACTTTGATCTAATAATTGATGCTCAAAACCTTTAATATTTCGAAGTTTTATGTGAGAGTTTGGGTTTTTCTGTCAGGGAGTTAACATCATCGAATTCCAGTCTAATATATTTTGCATAGGGGATTATACATTACCTGGAAAATTCTGTGTACCACTTAACACATCAGTTTTTCATGTCAATTGTACAACATCATTGGTCAAACATGTTTCAGAGAGCAGTCAGTTATGTAAGTTTCAATTATTGTCCTTCCAGTTGGTATCCCCACTGAAAAGGATTAAATAGTTTTAAGTCACATTCAATTAGAGTCCTGTATTTCATATTTTTCAATTTGGGATTGTTGATTGATGCCTTCAGGGTTAGCCTGGTTACTGAAATCAGGACAGCATAAAACTTGGTCATTTCAGAATGATCTGGATAACATTTTTAATATCTAAGAACTCATTTTCTTACGAGGGCAGTGCAAGGGTAAGGGTATTCATCATGTCTTGTGAATACCAAGTCTGACATGTGCTAAATTTAAGTGCCAAAGTTATTATTCATCATATTCCATTTATATTCCCATATCAGTTTAAGCCCTTTGAAAGTTATAGCATTATTATCTGGTGCATCATGCCCTATTCAATCATTAGATTTTTATCGTGCTTCAAGGTTCCATCATCTAGTGTTTCCATGAAACTCTAGGCTTCCCCATGCATTGCCTTTTCTTAAGTCTGAAATATTGTTTTGCCTCTTGATATGGTATGTGTCTTGGTAAATCTTTCTTACCTGATCATCTAATTTGCTGTGAAACAAATTGAATGGCAATCAAAACATCTATAAAGTGCAGTGACAGTTCAAATTTCCTTTTTCCTCTATGATGTGCAGCATTTTGTGCTCATGTGCAGTTTATTTAGAATTGGTTTCTAACTTGAAATCTGTTTTTTATTGCAGAGTAATTCTTTATCATTTTTGGTGATCCTTGTTATTTCTTTAGTAATGGGCATAGTTCTCAACTTCACCATGTTCCTATGTACCATAGTCAACTCAGCTCTAACAACAACCATCGTGGGAGTTCTCAAAGGTGTTGGGTCCACGGTATGTGCATATAAACCTTGTTGCTTTTGTCTTTTGTAGAGAACCTACAAGAAGAAATGAAAAAAACTTTACATTTTAACAATTAAACCAATTTGTTTTGGTTTTTTCCATTACCCTTTTCTTTTCCTAGCTTCTCAATAATTGAACTGAACCTGCATCATTAGTTACATTTTAATAAAATGTAAAAGTGCATAAAGTTTCCTTTTCCTTTGCTGCTCAGACCCTTGGTTTTGTCATACTGGGTGGCGTGGAAGTCCATGCTTTGAATGTGACTGGATTGGTTATCAACACAGCTGGTGGGGTGTGGTACTCATATGCCAAATACCAGCAGAAGATGAGCAAACCTCCAAAGCAAGTATCAGATGTAGAGGCACATCGGTGATGAATTGCTGCTTCAGGCAGTTCCTTGTCTGATTTTTGTCAATTCCCTACACTGTAATCATTCACAATGACCTCATTGTAACAACCAAAACGGGTGAAAAATGAAGTATAGCAATTTTTATATGTTAAAGAATATTCAATTTTATAGCATTTCCTTGCTACAGGCTCTTGATTTCAGTCAGAAAATGTCATGATCAAAATGGTTGAAGCTGTCGGCTGATTTAGATTGGATTTTTGTGCTTGAAATTGATATTCTAGCCACTGCATGTTGTTCAAAGCATTTTAATTCTGTGAAATGAAAAGCTTCTCTTAGGTCATTTACTTTCTACTCTGTGATGGCATTATGTCTGTGATTCTCAGTTGCCATGGATGGTTCTTGTCAGGAGCTGGCGAAAATGATTTGACCTAATCTACTTCAGTGATCGTCTGGAGACAATTCGTTATGATAATGCAAATCCTGGAGTTAAACTGAGACTCCTGAGTTCCTCAACACCCATCCCATACTAAGATCTGTCCACTCAGCTGGAATGGTCTCCACTCAAACCCCCTTAGAATGGCACACAATAAATGGTAAATTCAGGTGAATAATCACGACAGAAAGTGAGAGACTTTATTTGCTGCCAGAGGCAAAAGGAATCCACCCAGGTTTAAGAAAACATCTTCTCATCAGTCCAATCAAGTGTAAATCATTGTTCATACCAATTTTCTCCGACTTGATCCATTGCTCCTTGTCTCAACTCTCTCAATTGTCTCTTTCATGGATTATTAATTTTGAAGTCCCAGCGTGTTTTCATTTCTTTCCCTAGCATCTGGACGGCACTCAACTAGTTGAGCTAGTGTATCCTCGTGATTGGGTGCACTAAAAGCATCTTGTAAGAACATCAAAATAATACTTCCAAAAATATACAATATCGTAATACCACACAGACTCTCGATTTATATCCTTAATCTAATCAAAATAATGCCATTCACATCTGCATTGGAGATTCATGAAGAACCGTTGCATTATAACATGACCCTGGGAGTCTTGTAGAGCTTGAGCAATCATTTCAAAGTTCGAAAAAGTAGTTCGTTCTTTTCCTTTTTTCTGTAGATTAGATATCCATCGCCGTTTCGTGATGCGTAGAAAAATATAGCAATGGAATGTGGGTGGGACATACAATGCCTATAGACGGCCCAGGGACAAATATGGTTTTTCCTTAACTCTTCCGCCTAATGAAAGCTGGCCATAGCTTGGTGATAACTGGTGGTATCCATGGATGGTTCAGCAAGAAGTGGACCTTGTGTTGTTGGAGGTTACTCAACATTGAATAGCAACCGAACATGATTTCAAGAATCATACTTGAAAATGTTCTGCTATTACTACACATTTTCCATCGTTTCTTTATGAGTCCCTCTTCCACTTCTTTTTCAACTTCAAAAACGAATTCCTCTGACAACATTTTAGGGATTTAGGGTTCATTAGCTCAAGCTTAAAATCCACCATCCCCAAACTATTGAAAGAAAGAAGAAGAAGAGAGGATTCCATCCTTTATCTCCATACTTTCCCTCTACCTTTAGCTTCCATCCTAACCCAAGTTTTAACCCTAACAGACAATCATGGAGCACATCATATGAGGACAGCCCCCCAATACCCCTCCAACGTCATGTTCATAATAAAATCCAAGCACATGGTATTGTTTTTTTTCTTTTTTGTCTTTGATCAAACCAATATGACCTCGTCCATGTTCATAATAAAATCTAATCTGCTTTTTTATACCAATTTAGGCCGACGGGGAAGAAAACAATTGGCCTCGGGGGGGCAAATTATGGCGGGCAAGTGGGGCATTTCCTGTGGGTTGTTGTCCCTTCGCTTGTAGGATTTTTAAATCTCCATCTTCCCATTATTTATGGCTTCCAAAATTGTGCTTTAGGGATGGCTTCTGGTAGTGCCAAATGCCAAAACCAAATCTCTGTAATCAGATTTATTTGATATTATTATTAAATTTAGCGTAATAAATAAATTTTAAAACTTATTAATTTAATTTTTTGATTTAGTTTAGATTAAAATTAAACTGTGTATTTTAACATATAAAAAAAAAACCCAGCTAAGTCCACTTTCTCCTTTAGCTTTGTCACAACAATGGAGGCTGCATTTTACAGGTGTAATTAATGTGATATAATGCCATATTATCCACTATAAAAAGTTCATAAGGTAATTACCTCAACCATAGACTGGTAGGGATTTAAGTAACATGTCATCGGTATCATAGTTAAAAATTTATTATACAAAACTTTAAACGGTGTGCTCTTAAGATATTGATGTTCATCCCTTATATTTTATTATGAATTTATGTTTAGAATTTTTTTTTTTTTCAATTTAATCTTTAATTATTTTTTTACATAGTTATATTTGTTTTAATCAAATTTAAAGACAATTGAATCCAATTTATTAACTAAAAAAAATTTGAAAGACAAAAGACCAAGGTAAAAAAGACATCATAAAATATGTAACAATTTCAAAGTTCACACATATAGTTTACTTTAGTCCTTAAACTTTACAAATTATACCTATTCAATCCTTTAATATTTTTTCAATTCAAATCTGATACAAATTTTTTTTTTAGTCACTGGTTTGAGAGATGAGAGAAAGATCATTAGATTTAGATGATAGAAAGAAGAAAATCGGTGTTGAAACCAATTTTCATTAGCCAAAATAATTGATTTGATGTTAAAGGGTTTCATTTGGTAAAGGAAGTTCAATTTAGGTGTTTTGCCTTAAAATTGACTAAAAAACTAAATCTAAGCTCAAGAGATTTTTGGTTTCGAATTGAGCTTTTTTTTTTTTTTTTTTTTTTTTTTGTTTGAGGTCAAAAATGAATTCTTATAAGAAAAAAAAAAACATATATCCTTCTTTTCAGATCACTATAGTGGTCAAAATCTAGGGAATACCAAATAACATGTCGCCTAATTTTTATTTTTTAAAAAAAAAATTATTGGAATTGATGACATATCATCCACCTTAAATATATTTTTTTAAAAAAAATAAGACCTGCGCACATACCCTTACTAAATAAGCTAAGTGCTAGCCTGACTTGTTAAGCCTAGTGATGCCTGACTTTTATTTTTAATTTTTATTTTTTTAAAATAAAAATCATGCTTTTATATGTGTTTTTTTAAATAATTTTTTTAATTCATATTTAAATTAATACACCTTCTCTCTAAATTATATTTTTTAATTTTTTTTTAAATTATGGTTGTTTTTTTAATTATTTTATATGTATTTAATTTTTGAAAAGGTTATTCTAATTCATCTATATTTTTTTATATATATTTTATATAATTAAAATTTAATTTTAGAAAAACATTTCTCTATATAGATTTTTTTAAAAATCCAATCTAATTCATGTATTAAAATCATTAAATTCTAAATTGACCTATCGATTCAGTTAAGTTTAATGCATGTTTATTTGGTTAAAAAAATATCCAAATGCCTTGTTAAAATCATGTTACGATGTCGATGCATAAACATTGATCTAAAATACAAGTACATTTACAACAACAACAACAACAATCTATTTTTTAACAATCACAAAGTAAAAAGACGAGAAGTCGTCTTTGAGAGTGATATAACAATGAATAGCAATGGCTTCAAATCTCCATCCTTGTAGTTGTCACATCTCATTGGTTGTACGTATTGTGTCATGTTACCCTCGTGATGTTACCGTCATCGTTACATTTTCTTTTTCATGATTAAGATTTGAGATGTTGGATTCCAGAAATAAAAAATAATTCATCACTCCCTTGTTCTTCTTCATTAATTACACAATAAAATAAAAAAAAAAAGGTTCTTCGTGTATGTATATTTTGGGTGAAGGAGTGAACACTTTGCTTTATTTTCATAACTCAAGAAATTGGGCAGTTTTAGTGAGTATCTGTTTGTGTATTATAACATGTTTTTCAGATTATTTTTTATATGAAGTTTATAATATTTAGATGTTTTTTAATGATTTTGATATACTCGTATTTAAAAATAAAAAAATTAAAAAAATTAAATATATTTTTAATTAAATAATATTTTTAAAAAACACTTAATCCATGTGATTCTACATTTAAATAGGATGTACTCATAAGTCAGATTATGTTATCTCAATTTTGGTTTTAAGATTAATATAGGTATTCAGGCCAGTTTGCGTGTATTTCGACTAATTCCATTAACTTAAAGTTGAAGTTAACGATATGTACCCGGGCAACTTAAAGTAAAACCTGATCCGTTTGAGATAAAAAGCTTGATTTTTTTTTGATCAAAACCGGAACCCGGGCCTTGTCCTTAAAACTATGTTTATAAGGCTCGTAACCTTTAAGGAGCAAATTCAAGTACCTGACCAGTTGAGCTACACCTCTCTCAGGATTATTATAAAAAAAGAAGTAGATAATAATGAAAAAAATAAGTAATTTTTTAAATATATTTATATATTATAATATTCAATTATTAAAAACTTAAATATTATTTAAATATATTCTTAATTAAAAAAAAACACAGTAATTGAGTTATCAAACACACAAACAGATAGTTTTCTATGCATTTTCAATCCAATATCTTAATTCTGTGATCCAAATCCAACGCTGACCTTGCCTTGACTACATTAATTTCCCTAATAATAATTAATGAAAACCAATGCATGGGGATGAGCCCAGATGCAATCAGATATTGCTTGGTTTAAGATATTTATTGTACTGTATATTCTTTCTTTTTCTTTTTATTTTTCCCTTCTGAATTCCTAATATTTTTCTACTTCTGCATTTATTATCCCATTGGTGTGTGTGTGGAATTTGGAAGGCTTACAGCAGAGTGTGTCTGTGAGAGGATCCTCCTTGCTTCTCCAGCTCACCGTGCTGAGTTTCTCCAGCTCACTGCGCTGAGTTTCTCGAGCTCACATGCATGCTGCTGCATAGACAGATCCACAAATAATTGATAAGTTCCAACCAAGCAAACAGAAAATAAACCAAAATGGGATGCTTTTATTTTTTCCTTATTATACTCTCAAATGACTTGTCATTTGAGCATTTATATTATGAAAAATGAGGAGATGGGTTGAGTTCTATTTCATTTGGAATTCGAATTTTTAAATAATTTGTCAAGAAATATTTTTTATATATAAATAACATGTTTAAAATCCAATCAAATTCATGGAAAGTTACAATTTTCATTGCGAAATAGTGACCAACATGTCGTTACCAATGTTTTTTTTTGACTGAAAGACCAAGAGCTAATTATCGAGACTTTGGAATATTCGGACACATATTTCATGCAAAGGTTGAATTCTCTCTAGATAACATTTTCATCTTCTTAGTATAAGGTTTTTATTTTTAACCATAGGTATTCTTTCAAGAGTAATCTGGGCTAATGAAGCATGAAGATCATATTGAAATTGGGACTCAAAAGAAACTTGAGCATTTATTACTTGAATTATATTTTTGATAATTTATTCACCATATTACACACACAATCAAGGAGAAAAAAAAAATCAATTTTACTAAATTTCAACAAGAACAACGTTAGATATATCCGTGTTTGGTTACTATTCTATGATAAAAAGATATAAACAATAATGATAGAAATATATTCGGTTAGAAAAATAAATATGAAATAATTTAGTTATCTATGCTATCTACATTTTTTTATCCCAAGATAATAATTAAAGGTTAATTTGTGATTGCTTAACAATGTGCCAAAAAAATATTGCATAATGTTGATGGCATTTTGGATCAAGCACTAACGCTAAAGACCAAGAAATCTACTAAGAGAGTTTATTTATCGGTATAGAAGCCAAAAAAGAAAAGGAGCAGTATAAGATGGTGGCATTATTGAATCTTCCAAAGGCCAAGGTTCTTCAAAAGAAAAAATAAACAAGAAGAAGAAGAATTGTGAAGAGAAGAGAAAAGAAGTGTTAAATTATAATAAGACAAACAACAACAAAAAATAAATTAATAGCTAAAATAGGATACAACACAAGAATTCTAATTCATAGTTTTATTGTTCAAGAAAAAACTCTATCATAAAATGTCTTTTTAAAAGGTTTATAACAACTTAACTAAGTTCAAAAATCAACCTACACAAACTAGAAAACTCACAAAATAAAAGAAAACTAATAAAAACTCTAAACAAACTAGAAAACAAAAAATTACCAATTTCAATACTTGATTTCCTAAACTAAATAAGAATAAGTAAAATTACCATAAAATAAAATATTTTTTCTAAACTAAACATGAAGTAATAATAACTAAGAAAAATTTTTTTCCTTAAAAATCCTCTTGCATTAGTCTTCCCAGGTTAAGGAGAACTTGTTCTCGAGTTCTGGTCATCACACTACCGTTGTTGTCAACCATTTAAAACAATATTAGTGCCCTTGGGCTTCCTTGGCTTTTTCCACATCGACTTAGATTAGGTAGGCCAAGAATCAATCTCCAAAACAACCTTAATCTTGACAGAACCATTACTAATCATCAATGATGTGTTCCATATTGTACCCTTACTCATATTATTCAAACTCTCCACCACCTCTTTTTTTTTCCTTTCATTTTTCTTATTTTCCTTCTCTATAATTTTGGATTAAAACAACTTAATTTTGCCTTTGCTTTCAACAATCGCCTTCTCTATTATGGGTGTCAATGTTATATGCTTTCTTTTTTATACCGAGGGTATGTGTATCATATCGTCCATCATGTACGAAATCTCTATCATATTGTCATGGCATACCCAATTGTATATAACACGCATTCATAAATACCGCATCACACTAAACACTATCTAAATATCTCTTGCATATAGAAAATAAAATAAAACAACATTTATCTACAATTACCTCTGTGTTTTTATTAAGCTAAGTCAACTTATAAGGCTTAGGGTGTATCTCGGTTTTTAGTTAGAGCTTTTTATTGCCTATGTGGACACTATATTATAATAACTACCATTGTCTATTATTAAATTACAAACCTTATCTTTTATAGTGTACATCGAGTAGAAGATGCTAGTACGACGCCAATCTTTATTTAAATCACTTTTAGGAGTTAGCAGATTCCTTCGAATGACTAAATTAGCACCATCGTCTTAACACAAAATCTCCCCACTTTTATCCAAGTTATCATAAATAGGATCAACTGTAAGAACCCACATCGGCGGGTGAGGAGTATGTTGTTGGCCTTATAAGTGGTGTTGGTTGTCAACTTGTTATACGTGTTTTGGGGCATCAGGCTCAGAAGTGTGCTCGCGTCACCAGAAACAAAACCATGAGGGTTGTAAGGCCCAAAGCGGATAATATATGGCAAGTTGGGCCGGGCCGTTATATTTGGTATCAGAGCCGACCTCACTGGTTGTCTGGTTGTACCGACGGGGTTGTCGGGCTCCTTAAGGGGGGTGGATTGTAAGAACCCACATCGGCGGGTGAGGGGTGTGTTGCTAGCCTTATAAGTGGTGCTAGTTGCCAACTTGTTATACGCGTTTTGGGGCGTCAGGCTCAGAGGTGGGCTTGCGTCACTAGGAACAAAATTGTGAGGGCCGTAAGAGCCAAAGCGGACAATATATGGCAAGTTGGGCCGGGCCGTTATATCAACCATATTATCTACATGCTCCTTTATCAACATATTATTACTCGGGCAACTTTCTGGTTTGTTGCACACATTATCCTAATGCCTCAATTCCCATATTTGTAACAACAAATTCAGAATGTCAAACCAAAACCCTAACCTGTTATTTGCTGAGTTTTCTAAATAGGTCTAACTTGGGGGTGGGTGGCCTTTGATTATTGTTGGGTTCTCATTTACTGTATGGATAAGCCCAAAAACTTCTATTAACTAACCTAACAACATGTTATTTCTCAAATGTCAAAGCCCTCTGCTATGCCTTCAAAACTATTCACAAAGATGATAAGCATTACACGTCCTAGATCTACTGCAATAAACTGCTCTAATATCTTGCCATTAAATGCTATTCAATTTATGCAAAGTCATTAGTATGATTGTTGACAAATTTACCTCATTGTCTCAATACGTGGAGCTATTGGTATATGGTTTGCATATAGATAAAAGGGGGGGGGAAAAAGAATGCTCCTTCATCTTATCCTAGTCATTGATTCTCAACTTCCCTTACCTCTTTCACGACCTCTTTAACTACTCCCACCATGCAGAAGATAGAGCCTTGAATATGATTGTAATCAATTTAAACCTCATTTGTTCTAGAACTTTTTTATAGTGAAAAACTTGTTTAACCAATTGATGAAATCTCCTTCTTGTATAGTTCCTACAAATTCAGGGATTTTGATATTAAATTCAAAATCTCAAGCTGTGTTTTTCTCTCGATAAAGAAGTTTTCTACTCTATTTTTTTTCTCTGGAATGTACTCATGATACTGCCCAGGGATCCATGGTCACTTTCCTCCTGACTCTATTCCTATAGATCTCTATATTTCAACAGATGAGTCAACTTTGTCATCTGCCTCTGTACGTTCTCTATCACAGGCTCCTATATATTTCTCTACTAGGGGACAACCCCCGTCCTTTTATTAACCATGCCTTACTCTATAACCTCTTTCTACCATAAACAATAAGAACACATAGCAAACAATAACCCTAGATTATTAGACTCTAATACCAGCTAACACATATAGAAACATAAACAATAGGACAATAGCAAGAGAAAACAGATTAATTGATGAAATAAGGTAGAACACAAGAATCTCAATTCATAGTTTTATTGCTTAAGAGAAAACTCTATTATGGTCTACATTTTAAGAGGTTTACAACACCTTGAATAAATCTAAAAAACCAACCTGAACAAACTAAAAAACCTAAAAATAAAGGAAAAGTAATAAAAATCCTAAACAAATTTAGAAAACTAAAATTATCAATCTTAACACTTGATTTCCTAAACTAAATAGAAAAAAAATAAAAGCACTTTAAAAAATATGTTCCTACTAAATAATAAATAATAATAACTAAGAAAAATAATTTTCTTCTATAAATCCTTGTGCATCACCTTGTAAGTTGTAAGTGTGTATTTAATAAAGCAACAAAACATTATAAAAAAATACTTCAAAAAACCCTTCATTAAATGTTTTACATATAAAATCACTTAAAATATATTTTTAAAGACAGTCAAATCATAGTTTTAAAATTTAATTTGGAAATCAATTTGGAACAGGGCTCAAGTTATATGTATCAGGAAAGATCAATCCAAGTTCACTTAATTTTATTTTTAAATAAGAATAAAATGATGTTATTTTGACCTAATTATTTTTTTTTAAAAAATCAATGAATATTTTTACCAAGTTCCACCTGAATCAATCATATTATATATCAATATTTGTTTTTTACTGAGTTAAGCCATGCCAATTCCTTTATTTTTTTTTTCAACCTAAACACATTCAAGCTCTAGATTACTCAAGTTTTAAATGAACTTGTCAAGTCTGATCGAGTTTTATAACACCTATTAAAACCACAAACATTATGTACATTATTCAAAAAAACATTTTTAAAAAACTCTCAAATCGTAGTAATTAATAATAAACGTAACCTAAATCGTAGCAAAGATATAATGGCAACTTCTCCAAGCTTCAAAGATGACACCTGCCAGACACCTAGAAAGGAATTGGCTACTTAAGAAAGGACTTCATGACAGTAAAAAGAACCATGATTATTATTATTATTATTAATTAAATAAATAAATGCCAATCGTGGCTCTGCAGAGAGAGAGAGAGAGAGAAATAAAAAATTAATCTTCCAAGATTCCTCCATTTGATTGTTTTCTTTTCTATTATTCCTACAACTCTATTATTCCTACGGCTTTATCGCATTATTTAATCTCAACTAAGACCCCACAAACCATAATAATACAAAAATAATCCATAAAACCTACCCTTTAATTGGCATCCTGCTAGTTTACATCTCCACGCCGCTGCTTCTGACATTAAAAAAATGTTTAAGCAACATATATTTTTTTTAAAAAAAAATTATTATTGCATTTAGTTTAATAATTAATTTTTAAAATTTTTAATTTATTTTTTTTACCTAATCTAAATTTAAAATTAATCATATAAAAATTAATATAAAGATAATTTAAATAACTAATAAAGCATAATTTGACTTAAAAAAATTAAGATGATATATATATATATTTATATTAAAAAAATAATATATTAAAGGATAGAAAAAAAAAACAAATGAAAAAAGAAAGAAAAGGAGGATGAAAAACATAAAAAAAAAAAAAAAAAAAAACCCACTTCCTTCACTATTACAAGGAGGTGCGTTGCACCCAAGATTTTTAATATATAAATTATAACAAGCTTTCTGTACTTTAATATCGTCTAAAATAAAAAGAATTCTAAAACATAAATATGGACAAAAGGGGATGATGAGCTCATTTCTTGGATTCCTTTCCTCGGAAAGTGGATATTGTAAGGAAAAGACATTCCTACCCTTAAGGATGCAACTTGTGGCGATGTTTTCAGACTTAATTCGATCCACAATCTTAATTTTGACCAACTGAGTCATTGGAGTTTTATTAGTTACCGAGTTGTTCGGGTCAATTTTTTTTTAAATCAAAATGATATAATTTTAGTAAAAAATCAAAAATCAACGAGTTGCAATCATGTTTTTAACCGGATCTTGTTAGGTCAATCGGGTCACACTAATTTATTTATTTATTTTTTTTTTTTTAACTCGACTTAATTTCAACTCCGAATCTGCCGGTCCCAAAACTATGACTTGGAGGCTATTAATGAAGGGTGAGATGGGCAATTTGCTGGTATCCCAAGCCACTTGTGTTTCTCTTTTGATTTTATTCACTTGAATTACTTGTGTTCTTTTATACAAAATAGTGAGGGACCAAACACAATGTTAGAACAGAAGAAGAATATTCTCCTCTCTCATTTTTTTCTTCTTCTCATAACCGACATGTTCTTACCATCATTTTTCTTTTATTATGATTAATTTAAGTTAGTTTGTTGAGAATTTGGGGTAATTTAATTTCCCTTTTCTGTCATTTTTCCCATACCAATTTCTACTCATCAAAATTAATTTGTTTTCCAATTATATCTTTTAATCATCGTTGAATTAAAAAAAAATGTATTAGTTAGTTATTTAAATGTTTGGAAATACCTTTTGTTACTCAAGAAATTTAAGTTTCCTTGTTTGGTTAATTTATTTGAGACTAAATATCTTTTTTTCTAAATTATATTTTAAAAATCTAATTCTTGAGTTAGAAAAGCAAACACATTTTCTATATTACATTTAATTAATCCAATTTTATTTACTTTCATTACAGATTTTATAACATGTATTAAAGTGGTAGTAATTAAGATTTATGTATGCATTGACATAGAATAAAATAAAATAAAATAAAATAGAAAGAATCTTCATGTCTAAACAAATTTCTATATAAGTGAACATGCTTAATTAGGCATGGAAATTTCCATGTTCTTACCTAATAATTTAGTCAACACAGGGTCACACCCTGAAACCTTTCATCTAGATTTTCACAAGTTTACTTCCTAGTCAACCGATGTTTACTTTATAGTCCAAGCTGCTGTGTCTTTATTCTTTAATGTACTAATGATTTATGCAGATCCCATAAAAAAAGATTGGAGAAATAAATGGTGGTGGTAAAAAATTTTGAACAGTTAAAGGCTAAGGTTGTATGGTTTATCATGGGCTTTGGTTTTAGAATATTCGACAAATTCACATGGTGTAAGGGTTCTTACAGCTGCAACAGCAGATACCTTTCCTCGTAATATTTATTTGCCATGCTGGATCTCTTGGTAGTATGCGTCTTTAAGTGAAGCGGATACAAGGAACATCTCTTTCACTCCTTTCCTTTTGCCTTTTCTTGCCACATTGTACTTAGCATGACTGGCTAGCTTTAAAGTTGAGTTCTTTTTGTGTTCTTTGATCGGGGAAGGGTAGGGATCTAGTTTTCTAGGTTTAACATGGCTGGTTCTGAAAGGGGGGTCTCTTGTTTCTTGGTTTTGGGATCTGAGTGTTGAATTTTTGTTAAAAAGACTTGAGCTTTTGAGGATTTTGGTTTCTTGGGAATTTTTTTTTTTTTTGGTTTTTTGTTGTCTGTGAATTTGTGTTGTAGATAGAGAAGAAAAATGGCTCCAAGATTGGATTTTTCAGATTGGTGGGGAAAAGACAGAAAGAAGGGAACACCTGTGGTAGTGAAAATGGAGAATCCTAACTATTCTGTTGTGGAAATCAATGGTCCAGATTCTGCATTTAGGCCAGTTGAGAAGAGCAGAGGCAAGAATGCAAAGCAAGTCACATGGGTTTTGCTCCTCAAGGCTCATAGAGCTGTTGGTTGTGTTGCTTGGTTAGCTACTGTCTTTTGGGCCTTGCTAGGGACTATCAAGAAGAGGTTGATCTTTAGACAGGGTGTTGCAGTGGCTACTGAGAAGTTAGGCAAAGGGAAATTAGTACTTAAAATCATTAGAGTGTTTTTAGTGACCTCTTTGGCAATTTTGGCTTTTGAAGTGCTTGCTTATTCGAAAGGTTGGCGTTATTTTGAGAGTGCTAATTTGCATATCCCAAGTACCTTGGATTTGCAAGGCTTGCTTCACATGGTTTATGTTGCTTGGTTAACATTCAGGGCTGATTACATTGCGCCAGTAATTCAAGTTCTCTCTCAATTCTGTGTTGTTTTATTCCTTATTCAATCTGTAGATCGTTTGGTACTTTGTTTGGGTTGCTTTTGGATTAAATACAAGAAGATTAAGCCAAGGATTGATGGGGATCCATTCAAGTCAGATGATGTTGAGGCACCAGGCTATGAGTATCCCATGGTTCTTGTACAAATCCCAATGTGTAACGAAAGAGAGGTAATGCACTAAACTTTGTCTCCTCTTTGTTTTGCTTTCTTGTGCTTGCCTTCCATCTGTGACTGGGACTTATTTTCTGCATTCAAAGATTTAGGGGACATGTTAATTAATTTAAGCAGTTGAAATGACAAAAATATAGCAAAATTTTCAGAGATTCGAAAAATGATAATTTTGAAGAAGAAGAATTTATCTTTGAATGATTAGATGTTCCAGTAGCTGATATTTTTTTTTTTTTAATTTCTAGTCGTCAAATAGTTTCGTGATTTATTTGTAATTTGAAGAATTCTATGACTAAGTTAGGTGTCATTTAAATAATAATTTTGGATTGTATCTAGCAATCGAAAAAATAATAGAAAATTTATGTCATGATGATTGGATCTGTTATTTTAGATCAATATCAAACTAGGAAGTATCAAACTTTAGATGATTATTAATAGGGACATCTAGGATTCGCATACGATAGAAATGGTGGCAAATGTCAAAATCCCTACAGAGTCCTTGATGTTGATATGCTTTCTGTATGCAGGTATATGAGCAGTCTATCTCTGCAGTTTGCCAAATGGATTGGCCAAAGGATCGCATACTGATTCAAGTTCTTGATGATTCTAATGATGAGAGCATCCAATGGTTAATTAAGGCAGAGGTTACTAAGTGGAACCAAAAGGGTGTCAATATAATCTATAGGCATCGCTTGATTAGAACAGGTTACAAAGCTGGAAATCTCAAGTCTGCAATGAGCTGTGATTATGTAAAGGATTATGAGTTTGTTGCGATTTTTGATGCTGATTTCCAGCCCAATCCAGACTTCCTTAAGCTGACGGTGCCGCATTTCAAGGTAGATAAAGACAAAAGAATCTCATTTCAATGAACTGTTTGCTGTCCAAAATGTTTTTGTGATTTAATCCGCTTGTCTGTCTTACCTTTTGTTGCAGAACAATCCTGAACTAGGGTTGGTTCAAGCCAGATGGGCATTTGTGAACAAGGATGAGAATTTATTGACTCGTCTCCAAAACATCAATTTGTGTTTTCACTTTGAGGTTGAACAGCAAGTTAATGGAGCATTCCTAAATTTCTTTGGTTTCAATGGAACTGCTGGTGTTTGGAGAATCAAAGCCCTTGAAGAGTCCGGTGGATGGCTTGAAAGGACAACTGTAGAGGACATGGACATAGCTGTCCGTGCACATCTTAATGGTTGGAAATTCATCTTCCTTAATGACGTGAAGGTACTCTTGTGCTCCTATCAACCTATATCCATCGCTTCCATTGCATCAGTAAATATAGTTTGGCAGGATCAAGATGAACACAGAGCTTCTTTCAGGATCATTCCATTTCATTTTAAAGCAATCTAAAATTTTAGTATGTAAGATTGATGACAAGAAAACAGGTTCATACTTTCCTTCCTCATAAATTTTGGACAAGTCCTCACAACATGAATTATATGTGTAACCTTTCAGGTCCTCTGTGAAGTTCCTGAGTCCTATGAAGCTTACAGGAAGCAGCAACATCGTTGGCATTCTGGTCCTATGCAACTTTTCCGCTTGTGTCTTCCAGCAATTATAACCTCTAAGGTGCCTTTGATCCCATTTGTGCTTCCTGTAATATAAATTCCACACTGATTTAACTTTACTAGGGGTTTTCCATGTTTTCAATCTTGCAGATAGCATTATGGAAGAAAGCAAACTTAATATTCCTATTTTTTCTATTGAGAAAACTCATCCTTCCTTTCTATTCCTTCACACTGTTCTGCATAATTCTTCCTTTAACAATGTTTGTCCCCGAGGCTGAGCTTCCTATGTGGGTTATTTGCTATGTGCCTGTCTTGATGTCATTCCTGAACATTCTTCCCGCCCCAAAATCCTTCCCTTTCATTGTTCCTTACCTGCTCTTTGAAAACACCATGTCAGTTACCAAATTCAATGCCATGGTTTCTGGTTTATTCCAGTTGGGTAGCTCTTATGAGTGGGTTGTCACCAAGAAGGCTGGTAGGTCATCAGAATCTGACTTGCTGGCTGCTGCTGAGAGGGACTCAAAGACAATGAACCAACCACAGATATGCAGAGGAGCTTCGGAGACCGAGCTTGAACTGTTAAACCAATTGAAGGAACAAAAAGAAGCAGCTCCTAAATCCGTAAAGAAAGTGAACAAGATTTACAGGAAAGAGCTTTCTCTAGCTTTCCTCCTGCTCACAGCTTCTGTCAGGAGCTTGTTATCAGCCCAGGGAGTCCACTTTTACTTCCTTCTCTTCCAAGGTGTGACCTTCCTTGTTGTTGGTCTTGATCTGATTGGAGAGCAAATAAGCTAAGCGTGAATGAAAGCAAGATAGAGTGTAATACATATCCGCTCGGGTTCAGATAATCTATCAATAGCCTACTGGGATCGACCATGCAAATGATGGTGAAGGGTAACCTTCAATTCAATAAAATGGAAGTCATTTTCTCCGTGATTTGAAAGCCTATAGGATTCTCTATTCAGAAATCACTCTCCATACTGTGGTCATATTTCCTTTTATTATTATTTTTTTTCACATAGGATATTGGTCATTGTTAGTTTTCCTCAGGCATCGAATTGTTGTTGGTTGTTATAGGTAGGATATTAGGTTTCATTTTTTCTTTTACAGTTGACTTGTATTCTTGCTTTGGTGTGATTTAGCAGCATTTAAGGTTCAAGCCATATTTGCTCTTGTAAAGTCTAAAAGTTTGAGTGAGATCAAAGCATTACCTTGCCTGATGCTTCTGGTTTTCAGATTTTATCTTTATAGTGTGTGACATGTAAAAGAATTACTATATGTACATTTTCACATATCCCTCTCCTCATATTCCTTTTGTTCCCTGTTTGCAATCTGTTCCTCTGAATGTGCATGCATGTGCACATGTATGCCTGGATTTCTTATTTTAACAGGAGGTCAAAAGAAAGTGTCGGCAGCGAAAATGACTAAACAAGTTGAGCCTTTGTAGCCAATATCAGATGGCCAAGGTGATGAGGTTATGGTTCACATACACATCACTCTTCAAATTATGGTGTCCAAAAGGTTTTGGGGGGCCAAGTGATCTTTCCTGGGCATATAGTGATTATGGATTCTGTATATCGTGCTGTTGTTGGGAAGTATAGTTAGGACAAACTCACTACTTCCTCTGGTCCACGCCATTAAAATATTTGTCTCGAGAAGACAATCAGAAAAATCTTTTGATTTGACCACCCACCCGTTTCATGGCCTTTCACTTTCATTTTTTGGCATCACATCTGTAGCTGGCACTGTGCTGGGTTACTAGTGGGATTAGCTTGGTAATACGTAGGCAAGTCCAAGTTTTTCTTCCTGTCCTAACATGTTTTGGATATGACCAAGTCCATTTTACCAGGTCTTGCATGGAGGATTATGTAAGTGTGGATGATATGTCATTGTTTTCCTCTTCAATTACAAGAGTCAAGTCTGTCAGCAATTGAAAGAGGCCAGGACTTCAAAACTGAACTCACTGTTTAATGGGCCTTTTTTGAGTTTGAAAATGCTTCTGCTTATGCACAAATGTTGAAGATTCTACGCAGCCCTGCAGTAAGAATCTTGATAGTCTCAACTCCAGCAAAGGCCATTCATCCTCTTGAAATAAGATTATCCTGATAAATGTTTATGGTGGAGCTCAAAACCATTTCAGCAAGAAAATCCAAGGCAATAATGTGTTAATCTTTACCTAAGTGGCAATAACAAAACTCTGCGTTAATCAAGACCGGCTACATGTATACCTATAGACTAATGGATACCATAGAAATGACATGCAACCTGCACCTTTTACATCCACTTGGCTTCCAGCTACCTAAAAATCAATGCAGTAATCCCTGAGTGCTTAAGAACTTATGATGTGCATCATTTAAATTAATATCTCTTCTTAATCTTTTGGCTTCCGTAAGAGCTTTTACCCATGGATAGTTTTGGCCGTTGGATGAGAACTGGGGTCGAACTAGTCATCGTCTGGTTCTGTTGAAAAATCTGGCTCTTCGGGTTTTTGCAACTTGGGCATTTCAACTTTCTTGACTTTCTGAGCCCCTCTTCTTGTGTTTGCAGCAAATCTTGAAGCCAGTATTGTGACACCAAGGTGCTGTTTTGCTTGAGAAGAAGTTGAAGATGCAAAACGAGGTTCAGCCTCCTCTGGTGTTGTTTCGTCATCAGCTGTTTGCCCATCAGCAGAAAGTGAGAAGGATTCTGACATGCTCAAGCTCTTTGCCATCATTCTCTTCTTGTGCCGACGCCAAGCAGCCTGAATGAAGCAGGTAGCCCATGTTCTCCAATGGTAAGAGTAGAAACGGAAGGTATGTTGTAGCTTCTTGCTATGGAGACGTCTAAACTGGTTTGCAACGAACTTGAGGTCTCCTGCTTGCAATGCAAATGCTTCCACTTCTTCTAGAGCTCTCACTGTCCTTGTGGAAGATGGCAAGTTGAGAGTAGATTTTGGGAGCAATGCCCAGGCAAGCAGCTCCTCACCGCAAAAGTCGCCAGGTCTCAAAATAATTGAGTTGAAGAAACCAGTTCGTCCTCCATTTGTAGTTGAGCTCTCTAGCTTTCCCCTGATAATAAAAAGCATCTCTGTGACTGGATCACCTTCTCGAACTATATTGGTTCCTTGAGTACTCAAGGAGGACACTAAGCGCTCACATATTGCATCAAGTAGCTGACCATCCATCTGTGAGAAAAAAGGAACCTGCAAATAGGAAAAACATTAGCTAGAGCACGAAAGGAGCAGATAGATTTTAAAATGCTTGATGGCAACACTAGGGAGCTACTTACTCGTCTAACAAGGTCCAGGCATAGGTGGCGCTGGATGTCTCGACGAAGATCTGTAGGTAATGCACGCAAGATTGATTCTCCATCAACCCCTCTAGTTGCAAGCCACTTGTATTGAACAAACCGTCTGACACGTTCTCGTAGACTTTGAGGGAGTTGACGGTGTCTCATCCACTCCTCTGTGTCTCGTCGCTTGAGCCTCCACTCCTCAAGCCTCACAGTGATAGATTGCAAGTATGTCTGTGCAAGACAGAGCATGTCATAAGAGCAATGCAAAGATTATTCTGGCCATCATTAAACATTATCTTGCTTTTATACTTCAGAGGAAATTCATCATAAAATTTCCAAGGAAAATAGTTTCTTGAGAATGAGGACATGTCCAAGTCTTCTTCAACTAAACAGATCTCTAATGGTTTTTTTTTTTTTTTGTATCTGAGAAACATTTCTATTATAAACACACAGTCCAACAGAGGCCAAAAGATAGGCAACGGGGTGCCTCAAGTGTCTACATTTACCTGCATATTTCCGATCAAATGGGCAAACAAAACCAGGCCCAAGATGGCAATGAGTATGGCAAATGCAGTTTCCCCAATAAATGTGCTTGTTGACAAAGTCTGGCCATAGGAACTGAAAAATGGAACAAACAGAAAAGACATGTAAGAAAGTCCCTACAAAAATGTACTGAAGTTATGAAAACAATAGATGGAATCTATGTATCTGCAGATGTTAATTTCTAGCAATAGTATACCGAAGAAAGAAAATTTTCGCTTCAATATCATGCATCGATTCAAAGAGCCAATGAAAATGATAAAATGCAATCAGATGCTATCATTATCTCGAATGAACATTTTGTACCTCAAGTTCTGCAAGCCCCACCAAAGACAGTAGAAATACTTTTCAATAAAATCAGAGGAAAGTACATTCTGCTCCAATGCATTTGCGAATATGCCGTAATCGAAAAAGGTTTTGTCGGATGGATTACATCTTGAAAATAAAACAGTAGTGTTTTCCCATGACTTGCGATCAGCAAAGTTCAAAGTACCACAATCCAAGTAACGAGGCTTGCATGGTATAGGGCTCAATTCATGTTTGCAAGCAGATTTCCAGCATGTTGCATGGCGCTCAATCGACAACAAATACCAGGATGCCCCCAAGACCTACAAGATCAGAGACCTAATCAGTATAAAGCACCACCAGATGACCAAAAACAACAACAGGAGCATTTCGAGAGAGAAGCAAGGAGCCTCAAGAGGCATGTACGCTCTGATTTAAGGAGGCATTACATACATGACTAGCCAACATGTATAGCAGGAGATTATATGCAGCCCCAGCCCAGGCAGTCTTTGTGACTACTCCAGTAGCTTTAATGATCTCAGAACTCAATGGAAAAATCAGATATAATCTGGGAATATACTGGAGCAGAACAATCAGTACTATGGCATTGTTGGTATGGTCAGCGTGGGAGCTTCTAATTGCTGGTATTATAAACCATATCACAATCTGCCAAAAAAAGAACAATTTAATGCCATTTCCTCTTTAGCTTCAAAGGATAGACTTCAATAATGAAAAGATACTAAAAATCAAAGCAAGAAGAACTGTCATTTGCAATTAATGGATGCTTTTAAAAAAAAAAAATTCAAACACCCTGCCATATGTATTGCTGCCGTATCTAATCTGCATCTAAACCTTTTCCTTTCCTTTCCTTTATTTATTTTATTCTTGTTATTTTCTTGGTTCTTAGGTGACAGTTAGAGCTCAAACTCGAGAACTCATCGCCCTCTTTGCAGAGGTAAAAGCCACTGGACGAAACACCAAATTGTAACAGCAGCTCAACCTCAAGAAGTGAAAGAGATGCCGGGAAAATTGAGGCAAGAGGGCAGCTGAAAATACAATAGCAACTCCAACCTCCACAACCAAATGAAAATTTCAAGTTCATTCTCACAAGTATCTGTGATTTCTAGGCAGAAGAGAAGAAAGAAATCACAGGCTAAGTTCTACATTCTAATCCAATAAATAAAAGCAGAAAACAAAGTTAGGAATGCAAGTACCTGAGGAAGAGGTAACGCTGCAATAAGATCTATGAAGAAATCTGATCTCAAATATCTCCTTGCAATCAACTCAGGATCCATAACAAGTTCACCTCTCCCAAAAATTCTTGAACTAGGTGAGACATAAGCTGTCCTAAACTTTATTACAATATGAATTATGTAAAATACATCAGCAAATGTTCTAAAACATGTCACTGTGATTCCTAAATTCAAATCAGTACCCATACAAGTTGACTTTCCATTGCTGAGCACTGATGGAAGGTAAAAAAACAACGGATCAACAAAGAGTGCTGTTAAGCATGAGAAGAGGAAAACCCTGTTCCATTTCAAGATAACATCACTTCCTGGATCAAGAATCTTTTCTCTCCAATATGGTTCATTGTTATTCTCTGGAAATACCTTAAACCCTCCAAACTTAGGAACCTTGTCACTTGCGTTTCTGTCATTAATAATACCACCTTCAGTTTTGAAGAATGGAGCTGATGTCTTATGAACAGGCAATGTATTGTCCAGGTTCTGACCATCATTAAACCTGTAAATTTTGAGAACACCCTTCAATCAAATCATCAAAGAAAGCAGATGAGAGCCGTAAAAGAGAGAATACGTAAGTTAAGAGAGTAACCTCACAAGCTTCTCTTTCTTGAACTCCATGATTGCAAGTGCTAATCTTATAACATACTATACATTCAAGAAAGGCAAAGAAAAGAGGATTCTGCATCGCAAAATATTCCCTGAATTTTCCATTTCTGAACTGAAAGCAAGTCTTTCAAGAAATGAAGGTTGAGCTCCAAGCTGCAAAAGATGGAAGGAAATATTTTGCAGGAAGAGGAGAAGATAGACTTTAACTGGTGAAATGGCAAAGTGGGTGCTCAATGTGGTTAGCTTCCATTAAAAGCCTGACAGAAAACTAACAGTAAAAGAAAAGAAACACAGCTTAGATACTCTGTTACTCTCTCTCTATTTCTTTTTCATGTTTTTTAATGATCTAATAATATTTTCGAACCATCTTTCACGTATCAAAACTAATTTCTCTCTAATCACCTCTTAGATGTTCTCATACTGGAATCCTTGATGATACATAGAGAGCATAGTTGCAAGACTCAACATGGGTTGAGAGTTGAGAGTTGGTGAGGTTAGCTTGTGCGGATCCATAGGTAAATTAACTATTTTTTTTTTTTTTTATCAAAACAACATTATTCTTGTTTTAAAATAATGTCGATTTAGATAAAAAAGAAAGAAAGAATCGGACTTAAAAATAAAATCCAATTCAGGCAAAGCTTTAAATCTGCAAATGATCATATTAACCTGTGGCGGCCAGATCAAGTATTATAAATATGGTGGAAAGAAAACCCACTTCCCATCCAAACCATGTATCCAAAAACTCAGTTATTTTATGTGCTTTGTTTTTCAACTTGTAAGAAAGTGGACTTGAACTCTACAGAGACAGCGGACGTGGAGGCATGACCAAATTAAAAAAAAAAAAAATTGTATAAACATTACCTGTATTCCAGACACCAAGAACGCAATAATCTTTTTTATTGGCAGATTTCTCGGCCAAATATCTTCTATTTTATTAAAAATTTGTGTGGTTTAGTAGGTTTTCTCGGGTGTAGATTTCATTTCTGTTCTCTTTTCCATTTCTTTTTTTGGTGAGTGTTGTAACTTACAAGGAGAAATCAATTTAAAGCTCTGGTCATGGTCAAGTAAATTGTTGTTTTAGAAGAATTGTATTCCAAATAATATTTTATAAATTTATTTTTTTAATTAAAATTTTATTTTTTATTTTTAAATTTAATAGTAAAAACAATATTATTCAAAGGGGCACCTCCTTGCAAACGTGTGGAGCCATTGCCTCTTGACAGACAAACCACAGCTTCCTAGTCTGCACCCCTTTGAATTTTCCTCCTTGGAGAGCCATTGATTTAATTTTCTTTTTGGATGCTAACCCAACCCTCTTCAAGTTGTGATTCATATTCAGCCACAATTGACTCTCTTTCTTTTTCTTTTTTCTTTTTCCTTCATTTTGTTTTCCTTTTTTGTTGAAGACCAAGAATCATACTTGTTTTCTCTGTTGGAAAAACAAAAACGGTGCATCCCTTTGACGGGGCAAAGACTAGAAATTTCAATTCTTATATTTTATTTTACATGAGTGCCAATAGCATAAACTCTAAGATAAACATATTTAATGGATGGCTTGATTGTATTTCTTCTGTCTAATTATTGTGTAGGGTTTGCAAATCACAATGTTATCAATTTCTTCCACCCATAAAGAGGAGACACTTAGAGGCTAATTCGTTGATCTGTCAATATGTGACTTAGTTGGGTTTTAAAATAATATTATTTCATTTCTTTTTAAAATCTTAAACTCACGACTTAAATGTTAGATCAGATCATGGGTTCAGTTGTGTTTAATAGTTTATCCAACAAGACTTGTGTACGAGAAATTGCAAAAATAAAATATCATGAATTTTAAAAACAAAATTAGTCTTGATGAACAAGAAATAAAAAAACTAGTTATTAAAACTAAAAAAAAATCTAATAAATAGGAGGCAGGATTTACAAGAAATCAAGTGCAAGAAAAACTAGTCAAGAAACATAGTATTAACCTGTTTTTCTTGCCGGCTGAAAACTATAGAGTACAGTAACTAAGAGTATGTTTGGCCGTATAGTAGTGATTATTTTTTAAAATAATTTTTTATATCAAAATATATATTAAAGATATTTTTTTAATTTTTAAAAATTAATTTTGACATCAAACATATCAAAACGATCAAAAATATATAAATTATATTAAATTTTAACAAAAAAAAAATCATTTGAATTTTTTAGGAGTTCCCAAACGGTTTCTAAGATTATCAAATTAGCATTCATGAACTGAAGATGTCAGAGGCCGGAGGCCGGCTACCATTTTTTAAGGTTAAACATAATCAACTGGGGACTAGGACAAAACAGACTACAACATGAAGCTTTCACTAATAAAGTTTAATCCTATTGACTTATGCTCAAATTTATATGTAGCTTTCACTGTGGAATTATCAGATTTATTTACTACAAACGTAGCCTCCACTTTTCAATTAGATCAAATCAATTTAATAGAATTTATTTGATTTTCTAAAAGTATGGATCTTGAGTTTCCCGTCATCAAAGAAAAGGAAATCAAATCAATTTGAACCCTTTCAAGTACCGTTTATATATATGATTCACGCATTCATGAAATATTATATTCCTTATGGAATAAGCATTTAATAGCATTTATTCTTCTAAATGCGCCAGACAGTTAAAAAAAATGCATTCTTAAAATTATTTTAATAAAAAAAATTAGCTTCAATTAACGTTAAAACTGGGGAATATTATTACGTTCAACTCGTTGGCACACCAGATTTTGTGGTGATCTTGAGGAAATAATAATATTTTTAGTATGAAAATTTCGAATTTCGGGGATAGATACGAAGCCCAGAGACACGACATTGATGAATTGGGACTCACAGACAAAGCACATGCGGCCAATCACGGTTAAAAGAGGGCCAAATTTATGCTCAGAGGGTCCTACATTAGCGATCACTGCGGTGACTAGAACGTGCTTCTCGTTTTGCTGAGTTTGTGGAAGGTGGGCTGCTTAATGCATAATGCATAATGCACCCATGTCAAGTCTCTCATCTCATCACCCAGAAAAGACATCAAGAACAGTGAAACCATGATTTCAATTTCCATTTTAGCATACCCTCTTGACTTGAATGTAGATAGATTCGAATTCGATGAGAAATCACGATAAATGAGTCTTTTTTTCTGAATATTTTAGTTCGAGCTAGTGTTGGGGGTGATGTGTTGCTTTTTGAAGCAGGTTGAGTGGTAGTGATTGGCTCCTGAGAGAAAAAGCAGTGATGTTATCTCACCATGGCTTGGAATTTCCAAGAGGCATCCTGTACTCAACTTCGATTGAAAGTGCATAGAAAGAATCGCTCGATACTTGGAGTTGACATTATTGAAATAGATGGCAAATGCTCCTGTCAAGGCTCGAATCCCGGGTTTATAATTGGCAATACAACAACAGTGTAATGAGAACACATAATTTATGCTCATATATATATATATATATATATATATATATATAATCTTTCAAATATTCCTCAAAAACAATAAAACAATTCATAATTTAAAACACTTATAATATTAAATAAAAATCAAAACTTGAATGAAAACAGTATAATAGTGAAACATCTAAAATACTAAATCATAAAATATAAGAAAAGCTTTGTAAAAGTAAGTAAGGTATGCCAACAAACAAAATACTAGAAACTTTCAATCAAAGGTCAATTTGCTAACAAAATTTAAGAACTTAAAATAGTATTAAAATAGAGGGGTAAATCTAACCAACTCAATGAAAAAATAACATTTAATATATATTTTAGCTATTTATAAGTACAAAGACTGAATATATACAGACGGCAAAGCAAGTTTGTATACCACTACCCTTACTCTTTCTAAAATATCAAAGGATCCTATATACTTGGGGCTTAATTTTTCATTCTTCCTAAATCTGAATAATATTTTAGTTCGAGACTTTAAAAAAATACATTGCCACACATTAAAAACTCTAAATCATGTCTATCTTATTCATATAATTCTTTTACCTATTCTTAGCTATTTGAAGCTTATCTTGAATCACTTTAATTTTATATGAAGTAACATATCTTAATCTGATACCCATCAATGCTCATACCAATATACATGTGATCTACACTTTTGGGCATACACAACCTCATATGAAGCTATATCAATGCTCCTTTAATAGCTATTGTTACACGAAAACTCCACCATAAACAAATACTTGCTACATCTAACATCTAAATCAATCACAAAAGCTCTCAACATTTCCTTTAAAATATAAATAATCCTCTCAAACTGTCCATCGGTCTGATGATGAAAAGCAGTTCTTAACTGAACATTAGTCCTCAAAGCTTCAAGAAACTTCACCCAAAACCAAGAAGTGAATTGTCGAACTTTTTTAGAGACAATTGAAATTAGCACATCATGCAACCTCATAATCTAGTTAACATAGGTTTCTACTAGTTTCGCAAACCTATCAAACACCTTTACTTGCAAGAAATGAGCTAACTTGGTCAAACGGTCAGCTACCACCCAAACCAAGTCATAACCCTCCTGACTCTGAGATAAACTTAACACAAAATCCATAGCAATTCTCTCTCATTTCCATTCAAGAATCAACAATAACTGCAAAAGCCCTAGTGGCTTTTGATGCTCACCTTTAACCGCCTGATAGGTCAAACATCAAGACACAAATTCAATAATGTCTTTCTTCATGCCATTCCACCAATAACACACTCTCAAGTCTCTATATATCTTATTAGAACCATGATATATGATATAGGCAGTTTGATGTACTTCCATCATCCATCTCAGACATATATAACCTAGAACCAAATTACAACACACCATCCACAATGACAACAAAACATAGAGCCTTTTCTAACTCTAACTTATTTTGAATCTTACATAGCTACTCATCTTGTATCTGAACTATTTTAATTTGATCTAATATGTTTGGCCTAGCCTGAAAGTGAGCTAATAATAATCTTGATTCATTAATCTCAAAACTAACTTTCTCATCCAACAACACGTGTAACTATAATAAAATATCTCTTCACCTCATGAATATTAGGCAAACTATCCATAGACTCCATACTCAAGACATCGATAATAACAGCCACTTTGCCCAGGAGATACTGAATTATGGAATCATAATCACTTAATAGTTATATCCAAGGTTGTTAAAATCGCGATTCAACTCGTAAAATCGTATGTTTTTACGAGTTAATATAGACTTTACGTGCTAAATCGTACATAAAACTCGGAAATAAGTAAAATCGAGTCAAAATCAGGTAAAATCATTAAAATCGGGTGAAATCGCTTGAAATCGCGATTTCACCACCGATTGAACGAGTTTGCCCGCAGGAAATTTTAATTCAATGTTGCTGCCATGTGTCTCCCTCCTATTAGCTCTAACAGATGAAGGCAATTAAAAAACAATTGTTGTATGAGACAACTGTTCGGTGTCACATCTCACCTCTAAAATCAACCACCAACGACAAGTCTTCTCCTTGTTAGAAAAGAGGAACCCCTGCATCTCACACAGAGAGACCAAAACAATGGTAATGAAATCTCCTCTTTTGTTTGTTTTTTTGTTGTGCTTTATGAAGATAAATGTTTGTGGGGTTTTTCTGTTTTGGTTTTTCATTGAACAATCATCGGTTTTTTTTTTAGTTTTTATTGTTGTTTGCTCTAGATTGTACAAGTCTTAAATTTGAATCCATGATCTTGTTGCGTGTTCTTGGTTTGATCATCTCTTGCATGTTTTTGATGGATCAATTCTGTTTCAGTTTAATTGATACATTGGGTCTAAAAGAATGTGAAAGGAGGCTCTTTTTGCTGAATCTTGAATAAAGGAGGTCTTTTTGCTAAAACTGATCATTCTTTTGTTTCTTTTATGTTCTGGGTTGTTCTTCACTGTTCCTTCCCCTTGCTCCTCTGCCCGATCTTCTTTGTTCAAGACGAAGATGATGGTGGTCTAAGCACCAGGTCTGCTGGTTGATGGCCCCTTCCCCCTCGGCTTCATCCGCGCAAGCGTAGGAGACGATGAACAATGCTTCCAAAACGGTGCCGTTGTGTCCTTGGGCATGGCTGTTTTTCACTTTAGTCCCTAGACAGTTTAAACTTAACAATTGGGACCCTAATCAGAAATAATTGATTTCTAATTGTGCCCTTGGATTAAATTCAATTGAATCCTTGAGTTATAGCGCTATTTACACAACAGTCTTGGGTTTTTGGACCATTCAATTTGGTCATTGAATTTTAATTTTCAAGCAATTTTTCCTTGAATCAACTCCAAACTTCGGTATTTTTTCAATTACACCCCTGATTCCTTTAATTAATTAAATCAAAGTTTAATTTAGTCCTCAAACTCATTAATTCTTCAATTAAACTCTTGATTTCATTAATGATGAGGAAGATGAAGAGAATAAAGCTGGTTTTAGTTTACATGACACACCAGCATGTTTTTTAAGGTGCTTGAACATAAATTTTAATGTATTTTGAAATTCTTTACGATTTTACGATCCGAGTTTGTGTAAGGCTTTCCGTGCCGTGTTAAAATCGCAATTTTAACAACCTTGGTTATATCCACCTTTTCTATTTCAAATTTAGATCCTTCTACAAGAAAATATACTAAAGATTTTTATGATTTGAAAATATCTGACATCTCCCTATATAAGTACCTCCAAATCTTAAAAGCAAACACTACCACAATCATTTTCAAATTATATATGAAATAATTTTACTCATGCTTCTTCTACTTCCTTAGTTATAAGAGGAGAAAAGAGGAAATGCAAATTATTTAGTAACTTTCTTCTAAAATACCTATGTTAAATTAGGTTAGAGTTGAACCAAACTTTAAGCTTAGGTCAGATGGATTAAGAATATAAATCTTACAATCATCATTTAACCCCTTAAAAAAAAACATTTAAGTTAACTTCCCATAGAAAGAAACAACTTAACACAAATTAATTGTATTGATGGCTAAAATTAATAACAATAATATTTTACTTGAACACAAATTAATTGTATTGATGGCTAAAATTAATAACAATAATATTTTTTTATTTATCGCCACAATTCATTGATCTCTTTATCTCTACTACTCCTAAACCATGAACTAAAATGCAACAAAAATAAACTTATATACCAAAATTAAATTGAAAATACATGAAAGGACAAAATAGATATAATTTATAAAGTTTAATGACAACTAAACTTTTTGTTTGAATTTTATAGCCATCACTCATCACCCATTAACAGCTTTTCCACTTTGATCATTTCTTCTAATTTTATCCATACTCAATAAATTTGATTTAATTAATTTTTAACTTGGTCCAAAAAAAATGCAATCATTAAAAAAAATATTTGAAGATTAAATTAAAAATAAATTAAATAATAAATCCACAATAAAATATAAATAGATGAAAAGTGATACGTACATTGTTTTGAAAACACCATTTAATGTTGTCCATAATATTCCAAAAAATAAAACAAATACAAGAAGAAAAACATATTTAGTTATAAAGACATATAAAGATATTAATGTTCCAAAACAGAAAGAAAAAACATTCAGAAAAAGAACCAGATAAAAATTAAAAAAAAAAAAAAAAAAAAAAAACTCTTTATTAACGTGTTCATGACATTTCATATGATCACAACCTTAGGAGTTCAGTGGTGACAGTAAAATTAAATGATACTGCACAAGCTACATGAAAATAAAAAATGGAATGAAGTAATCATCAATCATTCACAAGATATATTTAAACAGACAAACCATTCAATAGAACCACTTCAGCCAAATGAAAATATGGGACTATACAACCGATAAGAAATTGAACGAAGCAACTGTCCCAGGAAACTCCATTAAGGAACGGCACTGCTCATCATTGCACTTTTAGGACAAGTGTCATGCGAATTAAGGATTAGGTTTCCTGGCGTGGAAACATGTACTACTACTGAAAAGCAAATAAATCCAGGCCTCGATGAGGGTTTAAGATCTTCCTATGCAACAGCAACAGATGAAGAAATGGATCATTCTCGAGGCCATCAATAATGTTAGAAATCCTCCAGCTGAGATGGTTCAAAAAGATATGTTGCAGCTTAATCATCCAAACAGAGACAGGCAGCTTACACAATAGTCGAGTTACCTCTCAGAGCTTTTTGGGAGAAGTGGTCAGTACTCACAAGGCAAAGTTCACTGCTATGAGCTTGTATAACCTGGCATCTTAACAGTGCTCTTCCAGCAGCTCAAAAAGACATCCGCTTTGTAAAAGACCAGATGGGCAGGAGATTAACAGACCAAAACTCCTACTATAGGAGAAGGGGTAGAAATATCGAGAAGAGAGAAAATAAGGATGGACCAATGCAAGCAAGGGAAAACAGAAGCTTTTTATAATGTCAGAAATTTTGAAACTTATGCAACAGCCAACCCAATCAAGGAAGAAAAAAACATTTCATTCCTGTTCCATTTGAAAGCTGATGACATGAAAGAATAAAAACAGAAGTATGACAAGAGTTATTTAAAAAAAATTTCCTGCACCAGAAACAATTAGATAAACCAATTCATTTTTCTTCAGGTTAGTTCATTGGTCCAATAGAGTAGTATACAAGAAGAAAAACCATTTACGCATCAACTGAAAGGTAAGAGAAAGTACCTTGTGTGACCGTGAGTACCCAAAACTCAACCAATTTTGAAATTTTAATTTTTAAGAATAGGGCAACCACACGAGATTCCTAAGAAAATCCCAACTTCTGTGGAACAGATATAGGTACCTGCCAGAAGTGTTTGAAGCAGCTCTATCCTTCTAAGCTAACTAAATGAGATGCCATTAGAGTTTGAGGAAGGAGCATCACAGCTGGAGTGCAATCAAACAGAAGCACGTAGGCATTCAGTTTAGCAGGGAGCCCAAACATTCATTACTGAAGATTTGAAGCAGCTGTCTATCCTTCTAAGTTAACTAAAACAAATGCCACAAGAGTTTGTGGGAGGCGCATCACAGCCGAGGTGCAATCAAACAGAAGAATGTAGACATGCAGTTTAGCAGGGATCCCCAAACATTCAAAATAGAAGACCCCAATGCAGGGCAGCCAACAATGAAACCTCAAGTGTAGAGAAGCACAAAACCAATGAAGCAGACCCAGAAGAGACCTCAACACAAAAAAGAAAAGCATAAAGTTTTAGCACCACTCAGAAGCAACCTGTCTCAATAAATTCGTAATAACTACCTACAAAGCCTTCTGCTAGAAAAGCCTACAACTATCCTGCATAGCTTAAAGAAAAATAACAAACATAGTAATAAGTATGAAGAAACTTAACCAAATCCACGAGGCTGAGGGCGTTGCCCGTTTAAAACATAGTGGTACTGAAGTCCAAACATAATAAACACACTCTAATTGCAGTATTTTCCAAGCAAAGCCACGTCGCCTAGGCTGCAACTCTTAACTCCTGCTTCGGCGACGATCCCTGGTGCCATTTCTGTCCAAAACACAGAAACACCAACCATTAATAAATCTACAGAGATAAGCAACAGGGTTAAGGCCAAGGTCCTAACGATATAAACTGGGAATAATAGTTAAAAATTCACCCATTGGCATATGGGAGCTCTTCACGTCCACGGTACTGTGGTGACCTGCTATAGCTGCGCCCACGAGGTGATAGACTGCGGCGCTTGGGGGATCGTCCTTGAGGGCTGTGGCTCCTGCTCCTGGGTAATTTGTCCAAAGAAGAATTTAAAAAGGCACCAAATATAAGTCCACTTTATGAAAAGAAAAGGAATTTACAAACCACACCATGCACATATAACATACATACATCATAGATACATATGTATTGAAGGCACTATCAGTTTCAAGAATTCACCTTCGACCATAGCTTGGGCTCCTGCGATATCTAGGGCTGCGACTACGACGTCTTCCTGCACCTCCACCTCCACCTCCACCTCCTGAACCAACACGCAAGCGACACTCACGAGCGAAATGACCAGCCTCACCACACTCATAACACTTCAAGTCAGAACCACCAGAACGACCACGACCCCCTCCACGGCCACCGCCACCGCCACCCCCACCGCCACCTCTGGAGTTGTGAGAAAGCTCAACTCTCCAGCCATTTTTTCCTGCTCCAGAAATAATTGATTAACTAAAATGATTCAACAGCAAAATAAATGAAACTGCTTGTAAAATAACATCTGTGCAGCAAGTATCAAGATTTATCGGTGCATATAAAGACGAAATAACCCTATCAATTATTACTAGCAACACTTTTTTTAAAAAAAACATATTGTTTTTGAAATAGTGTAAGGCAATTGAAACAATTAAATTAAGGCATCATAAAAAGAAGTTTGCAAAATTTGAGGAGAATTAAACAGAAAGAATTTTAAATTTTTAACTAAGCAACAAAACCATCATGTTTGAAAAAGATAATGCATTAACTTCAACATAAATTGAGCCAAGATCATGGGGTCTTATCTTCTTGACAAAAAAATCAGGTGATGAAACTAGCTATAGTAAAGTGATAGCTTCTCAACACCTCGAATTCCACGACATAAGGCATGCAATTAACACATCTACCAATCATCCATCTATCTATTATCAAGGGGGAGAGAAATGAGACAAATAAGATTGATACACAATGTAGGCATTAATTAAGAACTACTCTGATAAAAGATAATTAGAATAAACCAGCGTGTTTTTTAGCAGGCCTCTACCAAGCCATACAGTTAAATAACCAAAAGTTCAAGCAATAAACTTACAATCAGAAAACTAAACTCCAGTAAACAAAAATGCGTACCATCCAACTCATGAATAGCATCCTGAGCATCCCTTTTATCATCGAAATCAATAAAAGCATAACCTGGCGGCCTCCTTGCAACCCACACACTACACACAGCCCATTAACCAAATCATCATCAGCACATTAACCCATACTCGAGATTCCATAAAACATAAAAAAAAAAACATTACGCAATCAACCTTCTTATAACACCGAATCGTCGAAACTCATCTTCAAGTTCACGTTCAGAGACTCTTGGGTCCAAGTTACCGACATAAACCCGAGACATTGTTTCTTTGACTAATTATATCTGCTAAAACAAACAAACCCGTTTCAAAAAATCTAATCTTTTTCTCTCTTTAAGCCTCGAACAGCATAAAAAAAAACACTTTGAACACTTTCAAGAACCAATAACAGCAAAAAAAAAAAAAAGTTAAATGCAAAATTCTTGAAAAATAGTAAAAGAAAGACTTCATGTGCTGTAGATTATAAGATATTTTCGTTAAAAATTACACAAATATGAAAGAGAAGAAGAGAGATCTGAGACTGTACCGGTTGAACTTTGTAGAGAGAAACCCTAGTCGCTCTGTTTTCTCCTTAAGTGTTTTTTGGATATTTTAAGGGCTTTGAAAGATATTATTATAGAGTGGCAAGTTAGTGAATTTAAAAGTCCTTCAGGTTTGGAAAGTTTATAGGTTAGTCCCTAAGGTTAGGAATTTTATGTGTGAGGATGACTTTGCACTTTGGGCCTGAAATAGGAAAAGTGAGGACGGGCTAATTTTAGATTTTAGAATTTATGCCTCGTTTTATAGAAGCAGCATGCTTTCTGGTGAGCTGGATTTAAGAAAAGTCAATAATTCATATTATAGTTATTAAAAGTTGGGCTTATTAGTTTTGATTTAATTTTTTAAAAAAAGAAAAAGTCAATAAATCTTTGTTCGGCTTCAAGAATCAATTTAATATTTTAATCGAGTCATATAAGCTAAATTCTTTTTTTATTATTATTGTTAAACTTAACCTTGGCTAGCTCCTAGGTGACCTGCTAGGGAAAGTCCAGTTAATAATCCTAATAAAAACACTTTTCAAATGATTAAATTAATATTTAATAGTATAATTAATGTTTAATATATTTTAAGGTTACACATAAAATTTCAGTTAAATTTGACAATTGAATTAAAAATTATATTTATTAATATAAAACTAGTTAAATTATGATTTTTTATTAAATTTCTGAATTTTTTTAAATATTTCAAAATTTTAACCCAAGCTATGGTATTATTATATTAAAAAATTTCATATAAATTTTCAGAATTTTCTAATATTTAGATTGGGAGTCACAATTTTTTTTTTTATATGAAACTAATAAATTTATAATTTTTTGCGAGAGATTTTACGCATTAGAACTGATAAACCAGACTGAATCTCTAGATTATGCTTTCAGAATCTTTAATGTCTGTCTGGACTAGGGGTGTTCAAAAAAACCGACCAACCAATTAAATAAAAAAAACCGAAAAAAATTAACCGAAAAAACCGAACCGATAGAAAAACCGAATAAACCGATTTAAAAAATTTAAAAAACCACCCGGTCATGTTCGTTTCCAGTTTAAAAAGACTTAAATCTATTGAACCGGACCAAACCAAACCGGTTTAATTGAATCTAAAAATATATATAAAAGAAAACTAAACCTAATAATAAATACCCCCACCCCCCTCCAAAAACTTACCAGCTGGCCCCCCTCCCCCTCCCCTTTTCCCCCTTTCCCAACTTTCCCCTTCCCTTTTCAGCAACCCCACCCATCCCTCCCTCCCTGCTCTTTCTCCCTCCTTCCCCGCTCACTCTTGCTCTCTCCCCCCCTTCCCTTTCCCTACTCTCTCCCCCCCTTCCTCGCTAACTCTTGCTCTCTCTCCCCCCTTCTCCTTTTCCAGTGGACTTACTCTTCCCTCTCTCCCTCTCCCTCTTCTCTGTGCACAAGAAAGACTTAAAGCAATTCATTTTTTAGTGGCCAAGTTTTCTCTTATTTAATTGATTTCGGTTTTTCTGGTTTCTAAAGCTAAAAAACCTACTCGAACCGAACAAAACCGGTTCGGTTTGAACCGGTTCTCAGTTCGGTTCGGGTTATATTAATAAGGAATAGTATTTTTCGGTTCGGTTTAATTTTTATATTGAAACCGGACCGAACCATAAACACCCCTAGTCTGAACAACATATTCATCTGCTCTCATCTTTTGAATCTATTTAGGCACTAAGACCCATTAAGGCCTGTGCTAAAGCCCATTCAAATCCTCTATCCTGAACCCACTTGATTTGGTCTTCACATAAAACTTTATGTATGTGTTTGTATATTATCTTAGGACAGTAAATAAATATCAATTTACTTGCAAAAGGTTCATGAACACTTGAAATGGTTTATTATAATGTGAATGATGTCCTCTTCGTTTATGAAGTAAAAAAATGAAATAACTTCTTACGTTATAATTGCAATTGGTCATTTGTAATTTCCATTCTTATTAAATGATTAGTTATATTAAAAGAGAAATTAAATAATTGAATAGAGTAATGATGATTTCATTATTCTAGAAACAATAATTGGATTGATTATTGAGAGTAATATAATTTATTTGTAAAGTTTATTATTTATTATTAGATTGATTGGGTCAGCTTAGTTTTTTTATATTTTCAAAGTATAGTAAAATAATTAAATCTTTTAAAAGAAAAGTATATTTAACTGGCATCCAAGGGATTTTTAATTTTTTTTTTTAATTTTTTAAATAATAGTAAAATGACTAAATTATCCTTAAAAGCAAATTCTCTTTAATTGGCTTCTAGAAGTTTTTTTTGTATTTTTATCCTTATTTGTTTTTGTTATAATTAAGTTGATTGAGAAGTAATATGATATTTTAAAAAATATAAAATACTATTTAGAAATCAAAATTATTTGGCACGTGCATTGCATGCGACAACACATCAATTGCTATTGCATGTTCAGAAGGCATATGCAATGTATTTCGATGCTGAAGTCAGCTTTCCTTAACATCGTTGGAAACGTCTTGGTGGAAACTTCATCCCTAGGCATCGTGTTTAACTTATTGACTTTCGGTTTGGTGCCATCAACCCTTGTGTTTTTTTGTTTTTGCTTCTTTTCTCTTTTTTCTTTGACTTTTATGCCCGACCCTTCAAATTCTTAAAATAACCCTTCAATTTATTTTTTCTTCAAATTGGTACTTATTCTTTTTATTACTATTTATTTATTTGAAATAATTCATATAACAAGAGTGTTTTTCAATTTCATCCTCCATTTTTCTCATCTGTCAGATTTGATCCTTATGCTTTCGATTGCTATTTATTTTATTTCAAATAATTTTAAAACTCATTTTTTTTACAAATTCATCCTTCATCAACTTTTTTTTCTATCAAATTTAATCTTCATTCTTCTTATTGCTATTTTCTTTTACTTTGACAAAGTTTTTAAATTACGATTTTTTTAATTCCATCCCTTAACATTAAATTGGTTGGGAATTAAACTTTTTGATTGAGCTAAGTTTAGGATTTCATGGGTTGCGACTTTAGGAGATCAGCTCAGGTTTAAAAGATTTGTTTGGGTTTGCTTTAAAAAAAAAAAAAACTCATATTTCTATAGTTTCATCCTTCAACATTTATCTAATTGAAGATTGAACTCAATTATTCTTTATCTATATAATTTTTTACTAGTTCTGAAAATGAATCGAGTTATCTCAGGTCTTTTTATTAGTTATTATTTGTTAAATTTAGCTATTTTATCATATTATTAAATTAAATAAGCTAATTTGATCTAGTTGAGTTAATGACCCGGGTCTTGGATTTTTCTTACTTCTTTAAAAACAATACCATTGCCTAAATATTCTTCTTTTATGTTAGAAAAACTTTGGTGTTGCTCAGGCCATCAATCAAGTACTAGTTAATTATATTGCATTTGAGTACTTATACTAAGTAACGTTATAAAACCTTACTTGGCACATAACATTGTCTAAAACCCAAGTCAGAGATTAATTTAGGTTGACTTGAGTCAATCAAAATAATATCATTTTTAATTTTTTTAAAAAAAATTTAAATAACATTATTTAAAAAAAAAAAAAAAAACTTAGTTTTGATTGGATCAAACAGATTGTTAGTTGATTTGTTGGATTGAATCGGGTCACCTCTCACCTAATTATAAATCTACCCCACATGGATTTAGTTGCCAAACTTAGTTTGATCTAACACACACACATATGTATGTGTGGAATTAACATATATGTGCTAGTTTGACCTCAATTATTGTTATTTGCTTGCCACAACTCATGGAGAATGAAAGGAAGTAACAAAGGAAGGTAACAAGCAAATTTCCGCCTCCCTTAATTAGCAAATGCTCTACTAATTAACATCGACGGAGTTGGTCAATGAGCTTGCATAGGGTATCATGAGACGACCCACCGTTTTGCACCGCCCTCCTAGCCACCCGCCCTAAGGCTTCTGCTCTCTCCCTTGCATTCCTTCCCTTTTGTCCTCCCATTAATTCCTTCACTCCTTCACTTATCGCTTGCCTTGAAACAAGAACTTGATAGCCTTGATTTTGCACCTTTTTGACACTAGTCCCGGCTCCAAGCCTATCCACTATAAGCTTTGCATTCAAATATTGCTCAGCCATCATGGGCCAAGCCAGAACCGGCACACCAGCTGCTACACTCTCTAGGACCGAATTCCAACCACAATGACTCAAGAACCCGCCTGTTGCACGATGAGATAGTATTTGGCGTTGATCAACCCATTCTCTTACGATCAAACCTCTACCTTTTATTTTCTCTTCCACGCCACCAGGTAAAGACCATGACTTTGAACGTACAACCCATAAGAATGGAAAGCCTGACTCCTCCAAGCCAAAGGCTACCTCGTCAAGCTGAGAATCTGATACAGCAGCTTGAGTACCAAATGAAACATAGATCACAGAATCTGGTGTGATTTGCTCATCGAGCCACTGTGTTGACATGGAGGAAATTTGACTTTGGTTAATGGATTTCTCAAGACCCTCCATTTCGTCATACAAAAATAAAGGGCCTAGACACCAAGCCTTAGCCCCATTCATGTAAAATGACTCAAAAGATGGGATATGATTCTCTTCCAACTCTTTAAAGCTATTAACAATGATTCCCCAACTCTTTGCATCATCCTCACCCGCCTCTCCCATGAATTTAGACATGGGATCATCATGGTTTGATGACTTCACGGTTTCTGCAGGCAAGTCTGCTTTAGTCAAAGTGAAGGGAAGTCTCATACCAGGCAGGTCAACAGGATCAAACATAGATAATGAATCTATTTGTGGTGCGTGTAACCAAGATGATTTGCTGATGGCCATTGATAGAACACCCATGCCGTGAAAGGCTAACCTAGGGACACCTAATGCTTGACATGAAGCAAGTGACCAGCCTAGAAAGAAATCAGAAATGACACATAAAGGAGGGGTGTTGGATTTTATCATTGTTTCAAGTACCTGTTCAAAGGGCTTTTGTAGTTCTTTGGTGGCCAGAAGAAAAGGAAGGAGAAATTCCATTGAAGGAAGTTGAGATGTGTTCTCGCAACCTTTTGGGAGGCCATCAATGGTGGGGAATGGGATTTCATGGAGATTGATATCAGGGTGATTAGTAACATACTTGGCTATTGAGTTAGCATTTGACGGGGTGGTGATGATCGTCACTTTGATTTGTTGATGTGAAAGAGCTTTTGAAAGGTCGAGTAATGGAAGAGTATGGCCTTGAGCCATGAAAGGAAAGATAACAACATGGGATGACGAAGGAGAAGGCATGGTATTGCTCATGCTCTTGCTTTCTCAATTCGTGCATGGCCCTCGTTGATGCAAACTAGGGGTGCTTATAAAGGAGAAAATTTGTTTTTTTTTTAAAAAAAAAAAAAATATATATATATATATATATATATATATATATATATATTGAATTCAAATTAGTATTTAATCTATCTTAATTAATTAAGTCATAATTATATTGGTTAGTTATTATTTATTGTCATGAGACTCATGACCGTTACTAGTCCCTACTCCCTAGCTATATGACAGATATTAACCATTAATTATAAGTTTATAATCAAATTTAATTATTTTCTTATATTTAATGATCAGATCATCTTTCATGGATTAGTAAAAGAGACTGAGATTTTCTCATTTTTTTGAAACATTATCTATTATATTTGTTAAATCCTAGCCTTAAATGGAGAAAGATTTTGTATTGATAAAGATATCATTCAAATGGAGTATGAGAGCGGTCTTTTTATTATTAATTTTTATATAAAACTTTTCCATCTTGTATAAGAGAAAATCATTTGATTTTTTAATTTCGTTGAAAGTTTAAGGGTGTTGAATTTATTTATAAAATAAATAAATTAAGATTGCTTTAAGAAGGAGAGAGAGTGTAGAGTAAAATCTCGTTAATTTGGTATGGCAAATATATACATTTTCTTTAATTTCAATACGTATACTCACTTATAAATAAATATACAAGTCAAGTTCTACTTTAAAATGAAATATAATTACAAAACAGTCGTAATCTATTATTTGAATTCAAAGACTAGGAGTTGACCAATGTAATAAATCATGTTTCAAGAAATAATTAAAAAACAGCTTTTAATCATTTATTATCTTGGAAAACAATGCATATTAGCTAATATCTATTCAAAGCAATTTAATTAAGATTAAATCAACTAAAATGAACTTTTCTATTTTTAAAACGTTACTCTAAGGATTCACACTTTAAATTTTTAATTTTTTATGTTTCTAAAACAGTAGTACTAGTCCAATATATTAATATTTGTATTTCTTCTCTTATCTAAAAATTAATTTTAATTAATTTTTTGTTTCATAATAAGGAAATTGATGCAGGCATGAAGGAAAATAAGTTTGTTATATGTTAAATCCTCAAAGATTATAAACATCATAAATATAAAAAGATTTTCAAAATACTTAATTTTATTTCTTTATGTTTCACTTGCTAAAAAAATTATTACAATTCTTTATATAGAATAAACTAGAAAACTCTAATAATACTAAATAAAAAAATAAACTAAAAAAAATATTCTCTTCAAATAATAATAATAAAAAAACTAGAGCAACATAATAATCTTTGAACTATAATACCAATTGATGCAAGTAAAAGCAAAAAAGAAAAGGTTTATTATAAATTAAAACTTTCAAAGACTAAGAACACTATAAACATGAAAAAAACTTTTAAAATACTTAATTTTATTTTTATCATCTTCACATTTTAAAAAAAACTATATAAAACACTAATAATTGTAAATGGAAAAAAGCAAACTAGAAAGAATATTCCTTTCAAGTATAAATAAACTAAAAAGTATATTTTTTTCAGGATGTGTTTACTCTTAATAATAATGACTTTTCTTGTTTATTTTTCAATAATTTTTATATGCACACAATCAATTAGAACAGAACATTAATTTTACTAGTTGATTTTTAGTTTTTAGAGTTTTTTTTTCAGTTTATAATTAATTAAAATAGAAGGTGGTAATAATCTCTTCATCTTGCATCACAACTTCATCATTAACTTTGAATTAAACGTCATTAATTTATAATTTATTAAAATAGAAGGTGGACATTCAATTAGTGGTCATGATCACAACCTGCATTAACTACTACTAATTAAAAACAAAATAAGGGTCTTGTGAATATAAGCTAAGAATGAATTTTTTCTGCTTCATCAATTAATGTTGCTGACTAATTTGTTTGGATTTATAGCCAAGTGTAAAGACTAGGTTGAACAATGTGAATTGGATGGATGGATGATGAAATTGAGGACCACAGGCTGACTTTCAATGCACAACAATCTCCTAATTAATCTTGTAATTGGTTAATTTACACTAAATAATCTTCTAGCTAATTGTCTGGAACATCATTACTATGGATTGTCCCCAAGGGGTGTAGCGTGGTGGCAAAGGGCTAGAGATCTGCACAGCAGGTCTTGAGTTCGAGTCAGGGCGTGCACTTCTTGTAAGAGCCTGGGACAGCCGGGGTTTTACTTGCTTATCTGGGCCCACAAAGTGCGCTTTCCGGAGGGTGGGGTTTCCTCGAATCCAAAAAAAAAAAAAAATCATTACTATGGATTGAAATTAATGGATATTATTAGATCTCTTGATGCAAGTCCTTGTGTGTTTCCTTGTGATTAGGACATATTTTCTAGATTTTTTTACAAGACTTCTGACTCTTGATCACTAGATTTAATATTATTATTTTCCTGGTAAAATCACGGATGAAAAAAAAACACTTGTCAGTAATTTCTAGTAATTTGGTAAATTTATAATTAATAACTTTACAAATAGAACATATAAAAATGGTGGTCTTAAAGGACAAGTAAATGGTCTTACAGGACATTAACCTTGATGATATCTCGCACATTAACATAGTAACTGGGTTTAATTCGTCATGCGATGTAAGAGTTGTAAACTTTCAATTACTCAAGTATATATAACTGTTTCGTTTTTCTTTTTTGAAAAGTTTTTTTTTTTTTTAATTTACACCACCAAGCAGGGACGGAATGAAAAATTTAAGATTGAAGGAGGTGAATGCGAAAATAATTACTGATATTTTCAAAGTGCAGAACACGTAAAATTGAAGAGAATAATAGAGAATGTATTGAAAAAAAAAATGTAAGATTTTCACCATCCAACATAATTCCACCCACAAAATTGAGAAGCGTATGATTTCAATTATTTCAAAACTTTTTTTTGTTTTGTTTATTGATGAATGAGTCTTTTAGCCAAGTTTACTAAATAGAGATTTTTTCTTCTTCTTCTTTGTTTTATTTAGATTTAAGCATATACTTGTTATCCATACCAAATTCTTTTCTTATTGTTAAAAAATTTTATTTGAAACATGGTTAATTTATATATTTAATGTTAAATTAAAAGTGAAATTCACTCAGTTTTAGAGTTAGCTTTTTATTAAAATTTATTCTCCAATATAAATTCCTTATAAATATACCATGAATCCTTCAAATTTTATATTTACAATCTTTTTATTTTTAATATTTTTAGCATTAATAAAACATTAATATTATCAAAACTAATTATGAGTAAATAAAAAATTGATGTTAAAGAATTTTTTATTTGTATATTTTGAAAAAACACAAAACTTTCTAAAAAAACTATCTCGAAAAAAAAAAAAACAAGTTTCTAGTTATTTATACAGTGAACATGTGAATTAAAATTAAATTCAAACTACATTCAAGTTTTTAGATGGAAAATGACCTAAGCAAAATAAATTTTGAGCTTCAACCACACACACATGCTCGAGTCGAGTTAGATTAATGTTTTTTTAATATAAAATAATTATAGAGTTATAAAAATTTATATTTTTGTTAATTTATTTTGGGGTTGGGGTTGGATTTATAATTCTCTTGCTATAAAGTATTATTTTGTCGGCCTATTTTTTTGTTCAGTTCATGAAAAAAAAATTTAATCAGTTTTTTCTAGAGTAGTTTTTCCATATTAAAAATATCAAATTTAAAGTCAAAATTGGCATGCTTAATTCTTCTTTTATAGAGGGTAATCAAAGTTGATAATAAAAGGAATTAGTTCTGGTAATTATAAAAATCAATTTTATATTAGTTTTGGTTCAGAAATCCATTATATATATATATATATATATATATATATATATATATATATATAATAAAGGGGGGATTGAATGAATAGTTTTGGGCAATATTTGTTCCTAGCTTTAATTTTCAATATTTTTTTCTCTGGTTTAAGCTATGTTTTAAGCTTTATTTTTTCTTTCTATCTAAAGTTTATGTTCGGTTTATAAAATACTTGAGTCAATTTTTTTAGATTGATGAACCATATTTAGAAGTACATCTAAATAAGATGGTACTTTTAAAATCTTAAGAGACATATTGTAAATATTTTATTTGCACTAAATAAGGAGAAATAAAATTTTAAAGAAGAAGGATTAATCCTTTATACATAACAATAAAATCTCAAATTAATTAAATTCTAAGAGTTTCAACAAATAAATACTTTGTATATTTTTAGTTTAAGTTTTATACATTATAACTTTAGGATGCATGGTAAGATTTTTGTTTACATCTCTTTTGTAAATTTGGATATATATCTAAGTTGATATTTATTGTAAATTTACTTCGAATAATATAAACACCCTCGTAATTTGGGGATGGAAGGATTTGGTGATGAACTAATTAATTAATAGTCATTCGATGCACCAAATGTTGGCTTAATTATGTCTCCTAGTAGCAAGTCTTCTCTTGTCAAAGTGAAGGGAAGTGTCATGCCAGGAAGGTCTAAAGGATCAAACATTTGACATTGATTTTAGTTGTGGTGAACGGACCCAAGAGGATCTTCCAAAGGCCATAGATAAAACACCTATGCCACGAAAGACTAGCACCGAATGCCTGACACGAAGCAAGGGTCCAGCCAAGAAAGAAATCTGAAATAACACACAAAGTATATATAGGGGTTTGGGACATTTCATCATGGTTTCTAGTGATTGCTCAAAGGCCTTTTGCAGATGTTTGGAGGCATGTGCAGAGGTGTTTTCCATTGAAGGAAGTTGAGAGGAGTTTTCACAACCTTTAGGCATAGTTATCAGACCCGATCCAGTAGTTAACCCGGTAAAATGACTGGGTCACGGATCTTGTGGGTTGACCCGGATCAACCCGGGTCAAGAACAAAAACACATATTAATTAGAATCTCACCGTGTTTTTTTTCATTTTTCCCCTTCACGTACATAGTTAGCTACCACATATTCTAATAAGCAAAGAATTGAGAGAAATTCCATAAACCCAGAAACAAGAAACGAAAGATTGATAATGTAAATCAATAATCCAATTCTTGAAATTCCACGCATGCACTTGTCAGCATAAAGATCAATTCTTGAAATTGAAACACTAGCATAACAGAATTCCAAATTCAGGAATCGAAGATCTTCCAACTTAAAGACTAAAGCAAATAATAACAATGAAATGCTGGTTTTAAGAGAGAAAACAAGTCTGCAATTTTCTGCAGAATATCATGAACAAGAGGAGGTAACAGTATATCAACAATCCATCATCAAAATATCGTGGCAAGGTTTGAGTCAACATGTGGGCCCATTTTTAGCAAGCATTGGCGTCATTCACAAGCGAAAATCAACAATCCATCATCAGAATATTGGTTTCATGCTTTGAGAGGTTCGAATTCGAAAGGGAAACGCAAGGGGGAAAGAGTAACAAATCGGGTGCAGATTGTAAACTTAAACACTATGAAGCAGAAAGAGAACGCACCTGGTTTTTATCAATGGAATAGAGCTTCTTTTTCGAATTAAATTTGATTGTTTGAACTGCAAAGAAAGAAATTAGAGTAAAAATTTAGCAGGTGAGTTAGTATATATATCCCGGGTCTCACCCGGGTCAGTCCGGGTCAGGCCGGCTCTGGCTAATTTTTTCCTTGCACCGGTCTTTTGTGTTGCCCGGTCCGGTCCAGGCCCCGGGTCGACCGGGTCTCTGGTCGACCCGCCGGGCCGGGCTGAGTTTAATAACACTATCTTTAGAGACTCCTTCAAATTCTTTTTCTTTTTGGAGGAGGGGTCGAATACGAAATAGGGGGGGCTCGAATACGAAACACCTCTTTAAATGAAAGCTTTTTAGGCTTGAAATTTACATAGATCAATATTATCTTGTGCTTGATTTTTATCAAATAAATAGAAATGATGAAATTCAAACTCATAACCGCTTGATCATAAGATTCTGAGACCATATCAAAGAACCATCTTGATCCAATAACTTAAACTGTTAAATAAAATTCAAAAATATAATTTATATTATTTACTAACAACATTTATTTTTTCATCCCTTTGCTATTCTTTCGAGGTACAAGAAGCAAAGGCACTCGACATCCACCCCTGCACAGGTTGTTAGGTAGGAGGACTAGCCATCAATCCAAGGATACGCACTACCACTAGGGATTTGCTTTCCTTTTTGGTGGTTCATGCGTACTTCCTCACTCTCATCGCTTACCATATAAGAATTGTATCAATGTTAGTTTTCAGGAGCTCCTTTTCTTTTTATGTCTTGGAATGCTTATAGCCAACCTTTTACATGTACATTCGGTTCACTTGCCTTAGTCTTTTCTCCCTTTGCAACCTATGTAAATTGGCTCGACAATACAGGGCATACCTTGGATTAAGAGGGTGTTTGAAAGTGTTTTTCAAAAGCGTTTCTAAAAAAATTTGAAATTTTTTTTTGTTTTGAATTAATATATTTTTAATGTTTTTAAATCATTTTAATATACTGAATGATTTTTTAAAAAATAAAATAATATTATTGGCATATTTTTCTAAGTGAAAAACACTTTGAAAAGCAACTACAATCACATTTCCAAACACACTCTAAATATTGGGCATTCAACATTTTCCTAGCCAGTCCTCATGATTTTGTTTTCCCTTTGATGTGTGCATATAATTGGGATAGTTTTACTTCGTTTTAATCGTTTGTCTTCCATCTTCTCAGTTTTTTTATGGGATATTGCTATATTTATATATATTAATTGAGGATCACTTAATCAATTAACCTTATAATCAATATGTAGGAAGTTTGGTCATGCTTTTTTCATTAACTTCACTCGATTTCCCTGACTATAAACTAGAAAATTATGTCAATTTAAAGTACGAGGAGATGATTAGACAAACATCTCACATTATGTATATATTATTAAAGAACTCTAAAACGCGTGATGTTTTCACTGTAGCAGCCACTGCCATTGTAGCTTTTTTTTTTTTTCTGGAGCATTTTTTTTTCTTGCTTTTGTTTCTTTTTTATTTTTTTTACATGTTTTTTTTTTCTTTTTTTTTTACCCAAAATTGACTTCTTCTTTTTTTAATTTTTTTTCAAAATTATCTTTGCTAATTTTTTTAAATATTGAGCTGGTTGAAAATTTAATTTTGTATTTTTTTTTTCTTTAAAATATTGTGGATTGCTATAATGTACTCATACATTGTTTTTTTTGTGATTTATTTATTTATTTTTAAATAGTCTTTGTAGATTTTATTTTTTTATATTGAGTTGGTTGAGAATTTAACTTTGTAGTGTTTTTTTTTTAAAAAAAAAAAACAATATGGATTACTACAGTGTTTCCTCTACATAGTTTTTGTTTTGTTGCAGTGTTTCCCCACATATTTTTTTAAAAAATTGTCTTTATCGAATTTCTTTTTTTAATATTGAGCTGGCTGATAATCTAGCTTTAGCTTTCCCCACATGTTTTTTTTTTTATTTTTTATTTCTTTTTATTTATTACCACAATTGTCGTTTTTTACATTTTTTTTTGTTTTTTTTCAGAATTATTTTTGTTGATTTTACTTTTTTTGCTATTGAGCTGGTTGAAATTTTAGTTTTTTTAGTTTTTTCTTTAAAACACTGTAGCTTTACTCGCGTGTTTTTTTTCTTGCTTTTGCTTCCTTTTTTTTACATGTTTTTTTTTTCATTTCTTTTACCCAAAATTTACTTCTTTTTTTTTTTTTGAAAATAGTCTTTATCAGTTTTTTTTTTATATTAAGCTGGTTGAGAACTTAGCTTTTTAGCTTTTTTTTTTTTAAAAAAAAAACACTATGGATTGCTACAGTGTTTTCCTTACATGGTTTTTGTTTGGCTGTAGTGTTTTCTCCACATGTTTTTTTTAAAAAATTATCTTTGTCAAATTTATTTTTTCAACATTGAATTGGTTGAGAATTTAGCTTTAGCTTTCCCCACGTTTTTTTTTTTTGCTTTTTTAATTTTTTCCCAAAATTGTCTTTCTTCTTTATATTTTTTTTTCATAATTATTTTTGTTGATTTTATTTATTTTACTATTGGGCTGATTGATAATTTAGTTTTTTAATTTTTTTTCTTTAAAACACTAGATTGCTGCAGTATTTCTCTACATGGTTTTTTATTAAATTTTTTTTTTTCATAATTATCTTTGTCGATTTTATTTTTTTCATATTAAGTTGATTGAGAATTTAGCTTTGTAATTATTTAAAACACTGTAGATTGCTACAGTGTTTTCCCACATGATTTTTGCCTTGCTACAGTGTTTCCCCACATATTTTTTTTATCGATGCTTTTTTTCCAAATATGTTTTTGTCAAATTTATTTTTTTCATACTGAACCGGTTAACAATTTAGCTTTTTTTTTCCTTAAAATATCGTTGATTGCTACAATGTTTTCCCATATATTTTTTTTTCTTATGTTTTTTTTTTAAATTGTCTTTGTCGTTTTTATTGTTTTTGATATTGAGCTGGTTAAAAATTACAACTATAGATTTTCTCATGAAACACTATAGATTATTATAGTATTTCCCTGGATGTTTTTTTTCCTTTTTTTTATATATTTATCAAAATTATCTTTATTGAATTTTTTTTAATATTGAGCTGGTTGAGAATTATAGTTGTATATTTCCTCACAAAACACTATAGATTGCTGCAGTGTTTTCTTAAATAATTTTAATATTTAGCTGGTTGAAAATTTAGTTTTAACTTTCATCACATGTTTTTTTCTCCCATTTTTTGATTATTTTCTTTTTTCTTTTTTTTCTTCCAAAATTTTCATCTTCTTTTTTTCATTTTTTTCGTTGTTTTTTTCATAATTGTTTTTGTTGATTTTGGTTTGTTTTGTTTTGTTTTTTTTTTAATATTGAACTGATTGAGAATATAACTTTGTAGTTTTTTCCTTTAAAATATCGTGGATGGTAACAGTTTTTTTTATATGATTTTTTTCACAAATCCACAATAATGCACAAGCATGTTACAAGCCCGCGGCATCGCGCGAGCATGTCACGCCTTTTACTAATATATTTACTTATTAATATATTATATTATTATAATTATAATTATAATTATATTGTGTTATATTATATTGTATTATATAGCTATTTTTTCTCTCTTTTTTTTCTCTTTTTAATTTTTTTAATGAATTTTTTTTGTTTGATTTAGTTTGTTGATGTTAAAATTATTTTTTATTTAGTTATCAGATTTCATGATACAGATCTCGGGTTTGATGGGTTGACCTGATTTGACAAGTTATTTTTTTCATTTAGTTTAGTTTGTTAAAGTTAATTTTCTTTCTATTTAATTATCGGATTTCCATACTTTTATGACACATATCTTAGGTTTAACGGGTTAACATGGTTTCATTAGTTAACCCGGTTAACTCAGGGTAAACCCGTCATATTTTTTTTCTATTTAGTTATCAAACTTTTATAACACGAATCTCAGGTTTTACAGGATAACCTGGTTTAAAGGGTTAACCCAAGTAATTCAATTTTTTTCCTTTTTTTTCATTGGTTTTTTCCTTCCTGTTGATTTTTTTTCTTTGTTTTTTTTTAATTAATCTATTTAATTATCATATTTTTATGACACGATTTTATAGCCAGACCCACATCCAATATTCTTGGGTCTGGTGTTGCAGTCAGGCTCACTTAAACTTGGATCATGCAAGTTTAATTTTATTATTAATATTATAAATATTACTTTTAGGTCAGACATTATAGTCAAACCTAAGATTCTTAGGTATAACTTTACAGAAAAACACAAGATTTTTAAATTATTATTTTTTGTAATATTTTTTATGCAAAAAAATGACCCGCGCGATGTCTAGTATATAGCTAAAAGGCATCAGTGTTTTACTGTTGACTGCACTGTGCAGTCCACAGTAAAACACTGTCCCTGTAAAGCAACGTTTTTTTTTTTTTTGACGTTTTTTTTTTCTTCATTTTTTCTTTCTGAGCTGTCCCTTTTTTTTTTAAGTTTCTTTTTCTTTATTTTTTCTTTGTTTTTTTAATGGATATTTTAAAAAAAAAAAAATTTTGTTAATGTTAAATTTTTTTATATCTCAAACTTTTATAACATGCATTCTGTGTTTAACAGGTTAACCCAGATTTTTTTCTGATTTTTCTTTTTAATTAATTTTTTTGTTTAATTTATTTTATAAAATTAATTATAGGTTAACCTGGTTTCATGAGTTAACCAAATTAATTATGGGTTAACCTGTTAATTTTTTTTTATATGCAGTTATTAAACTTTCATGACGTGAATCTCAGGTTTGACGGGTTAACTTGGTTTGAGGGTTAACCCAATTAATTTAGATTTTTTTTTTACTGTTTGCTTTTCTTTTTCTTCATTTTTTCTTTGTTATTTTTAATGGATATTTTTTTAAAATTTTTTTGATAATGTTAAATTTTTTTCTATCTCAAACTTTTATAAAACGCATTCCAAATTTAACGGGTTAACTTAGAATTTTTTTTTTCTGGTTTTTCTTTTTAATTAATTTTTTCATTTCCACAGTAAAACACTGATTCCTTAGGCGTTTTTTTTTTTTTTTTAAGTTGTCTTAGTTTTTTTAGCTGTTTTTTTTATGTTTTTTTTTTATGTTTTTTGCTACTTCCTTTGTTTTTTTTTTAACAAAATTTTTTTGTTTGATTTAGTTTATTAATGTTTAATTTTTTTTGTTTAGTTGTCAGATTTTCATTATACGTTTACCGGATTTAACGGGTTAACTTGGTTTGACAAGTTAAAATAGAATTGCTTTTTTTTCTTTTTTTCTTTTTAATTAATTTTTTTTCGTTTAGTTTAGTTTGTTAATGTTAAATTTCTTTCTATTTAGTTATTAGACTTTCATGACATATATCCCGAGTTTCACGGGTTAACCTGGTTTCACGGGAGAACCCAGTTAATTCTGGGTTGACCCGTTAATTTTTTTATTTATTTTTATTTTCATAAATTTTTTATTTAATTTAGTTTGTTAATGTTAATTTTTTTTTTATTTAGTTATCAGACTTACATGATACAAATTCTGAATTTAACGGGTTAACATGGTTTGACAAGTTAACCCGGATTAGTTTTTTGATTTTTTCTTTTTAATTAATTTTTTTCATTTAGTTAAGTTTGTTAATGTTCACTTTTTTTTTTTATTTAGTTACCAGACATTCATGACACCGATCCAGGGTTTAACAAGTTAACTTGGTTTAACGAGTTAACCTGAAATTTATTTTTTGTGCTCTTTTTTTTTTTTAAATTTATTTTTTTCATTTAATTTAAATTGTTGATGTTAAATTTTTTTCTATTTAGTTATAAAACTTTCATGACACGGATTCCGGGTTTGACAGGTTAACCTGGTTTAACGAGTTAGCCCGGTTAATTCTGGGTTAACCCATTAATTTGTTTTTTCATTTTTAATTATCAAACTTTCACGATGCGAATTCAAGGTATGACAGGTTAACCTGGTTTGAAGGGTTAACCCAATTAATTCATATTTTTTTTCTTTTTCTTCATTAGTTTTTTTCTTCCTGTTGGTTTTTTTTTTGTTTTTTTTTTTAACTAATCTATTTAATTATCACATTTTTATGACACGGCCTTGCAGTTAAACCCGCGTCCAATGCTATTGGGTTTGGTATTGTAGTCCAAACACTTTTATGCTAAAGGTTAATCCAAGTTTAATGTTATTGTTAATATTATAAATATTACTATTGGATTAGACGTTGCAACCAAACCTAAGACTCTTGGGTAAAATTTTGCAAAAAAACCTAACATTTTTAGATCCTGACTATTTTTGAAATGCAAAAAATAATTGACCCGTGGCATCGCGCGGGGCATATAACTAGTACATACTACATAGAAACACGAAGTTGACCAATGAGCTTGTTCAGGGTGTCATGAGACGACCCAGCTTTATGCACTGCCCTTCTAGCCACCCTGCCCAAGGCTTGCGCTCTCTCCTTTGCAATCCTTCCCTTTGATCCTCCCATCAACTCCTCCACACCTTCACATATAGCTTGCCTTGAAACAGGAATTTTAGAGACTTGATTTTGCACTCCTTTGACACTAAACCCGGCTCCAAGTCCATCCACTATAAATTTAGCATTCAGTGATTGTTCAGCTATCATTGGCCAAGCAAGAATGGGCACACCAGCTGATACACTCTCTAGCACTGAATTCCAACCACAATGACTCAAGAACCCACCTATTGCCCGATGAGACAGTATTTGTCGTTGATTGACCCATTCTCTTACAATCAAACCCCTTCCTTTTATTTTCTCTTCCAAGCCAGCAGGTAAAGACCATGTCTTTGATCTTACCACCCATAAGAAAGGAGATCCTGACTCCTCCAAGGCAAAAGCCACTTCATCAAGCTGGGAATCTGATACATCAGCTTGTGTACCAAATGAAACATAAATCACAGAATCTGGTGTGACTTGCTCAGTCAGCCACTGTGTTAAAGTACAGGAATGGTCTTGGTTGGTGGATTTATCGCTTCCTGTTTTTTCATACAAACATAGAGGGCCTAAACACCAAGCCTTAGCCCTATTGATGTAGAAAGATTCAAAAGCTGGGATGTGACTCTTTTCTAGCTCTTCAAAGCTATTAACAATAACTCCCCAGCTCTTTGCATCAGCCTCTCCTACTTCTTGTATGAACTGGTAAAATTTGTCATCATGCTCTGGTAAGTTGATCGACCCTGGCAAGTCTGCTCTAGTCAAAGTGAAGGGGAGTCTCATGCCAGGGAGTTCTAAAGGATCAAACATTGACACTGATTCCAGTTGCGGTGCATGAAACCAAGTAGATTTGGTGATGGCCATTGATAGAATACCCATGCCATGGAAGACTAGCCTAGGGACACCAAGTGCTTGGCATGAAGCAAGTGTCCAGCCAAGAAAAAAATCTGAAATGACACATATAGGAGGGGTTTTGGATTCCAACATGGTTTGTAGTACTTGCTCGAAGGGCTTTTGGAGTTGTTTGGTGGCAAGGAGAAAAGGAAGGTGAAATTCCATTGAAGGTAGTTGAGAGGTGTTTTCACAATCCTTAGGAAGGCCATCAACAATGGGGAACGGGATTTCAACGAGACTGATTTTGGGGTGATTAGCAATGGTTTTGGCTATTGAGTTAGCATTTGACGGGGTGGTGATGATGGTCACGTTGATCTGTTGATGTGAAAGAGCTTTTGAAAGGTCGAGTAATGGAAGAGTATGGCCTTGAGCCATGAAAGGAAAGATAACAACATGGGATGACGAAGGAGAAGGCATGGTAGGACGCTTACTCTCTCGCTGCAAACTATTCCCGTTTGTGTTTGTGTTCCTTGGTGTAGAATCGGCATTTATATAGACAAAATTCTTTTTTTTTTTTTTTTTTTATTAACGTAGGTGTCCGGGCCAGCTTGTGCGCACCTCGACTAATTCTACGGACCCTGAAGTTAACGACCATGTAAGCCTCCAGTGGCCATCATATAAGCAATCTAGAGTTTGAACTTGAGACCACAGAGGAAGCAAACCTCTTAATCCCAAGCTTTTTATTACTAGACCACCACCTAGATGGTTGACAAAATTCTATTTTACTTGTATTTGCTGTTGCTGTCCTTATGTTTTTTTTTTTTTAATCTACGTCAAGTGTGTGTTTTGTACAACTTCTTGTGTCGAATTAATTGCCTTAATCAAAGGGTTATTGATCAATTTAATTGTTTGTGATGCCGAGCACATGATGAACAACAAGACAAAATTAAGGTCTTACAAGACATTTGGGAGTTTACAAGTATTCTCCCTTAATATTGCCCAGCACATGATAACATGGGTAGCTAACTAAGAAAATCCTTGTTTTCATCAATCCTAAAACAATTATCGAGGTTTTAGTGTAAGAAGTGAATTGTAAAGACAAAGTTGACCAAGATGCAACCTCCACACATATTTTAATTAGAAGCTTTAAATGAATGCATGCATGGATAATGTAATTTGGGAAAGCACATGGCAAATGGAATCCACAAAATAAAACAAACGGCACCTTCTTCCACCAATCTTGTTTCATGCCGGGGAGGGGAAAAGAAACGAAGGTGTTTGAAAATATAATAATAATTTTTTTGAAAGTATTTTTTATTTAAAAATAAATTAAAATAATAATTTTTTTTAATTTTTAAAAAATTATTTTTGATATCAATTATACACCAAAATGATCTGAAAATATTAAAAATTAATTAATTTAAAGTAAATAAAAACTTAATTTTTTATCAAAAACGCTTTTGAAACTAAAAAATAAACAAGGCTCTTAAACAATTTCTAAATAAAGATCTGATCATGTCTATGAGAGGCATGGTCGAATTTTCATTTTGTTCATGCATTTCACTGTCTAAAAATTATGATACTTTTAATTGGATTTTCCAAAAAAAAAAAAAAGTTTAGAAGAAATCAAATTTAAAACATCAACTCTATTAGATTGGATTATATTTTCAAAAAATCATATAACTAAACCGATACATTATACTTATTTATTTATTTTAATTAACTAAAGAAAACCAAATTTTATTTAACAAAATACTTCCAAGGATGGATAGAAATTGATATTGGAGAAATAGAATTCTACTTTTTCATTGGCATGAGTCAAGAAAGGCTAAAATTTGCACCAATGTTGTCTCATTTTCTAAAAATTTTAAATATTTCATTTTGGTTTATTTATTTCTTCAATTTTTCAAAAAAAAAAAATTCCATTTCCAAAATGGAATATCCGCCCTCCTCTCTACCCATTTTGTTCAGGCACAACGGGCACAGAAACAATATGGGCCCTGACGTTTGTCTATTCCATCCGAGAGAACAAACCCATTTGGGCCCTGAAATTGGTTTTTTTTTTCAAGGCTTTGTAACTGTTATCTCGATCCAACTTAAATTAATTCTACTTTTTTTAATCCAAATAAAAATAAATCATTTCTATAATAATTAGAAAATTCATGAGCCTTGAACCTTGCGAATGAAAATATGAAAAAGGGAAAAAAGACACTGAATTATTTTATGGAAATCTTTCCAATCCTCAACTGGATGAACACCAAAACAAAATTGGAGCCACCCCCTTCAAGAACTTCCTGAAGCATTGCTAGCATAGTGTTCGGGTGTGTCCGGTAATTTAGTTCAACTCATTTTTTAAAAAAAAAAATTAAAAAAAATTAAATTAATATATTTTGAGATATTTATCAATAATTTTGATATATTAATATATAAAATTAAAAAATATATATTTTAATATATTTTCATTTGCACCACATTATCAAACAAGAATTCAACTACGATCTTAGACCCTGAAATGTCATAAGAAAAAAAACCATGTTTTCAATGCTGCTGACCGGAAGGCCTAACGTTGATTGGTGCGAATCGCACAAGGTCGAAACAGCTAGCTAGGACTGATGTGATAGGTGCATTGAACTTAGCAGATGTTTGCAAGCAGCATAATCTCTTGGTGATGAATTTTGCATCTTAACTTGAGTACGATCAAGATCATCAAGAAGGATCAGGAACTGGGTTCATAGAGGAGGATAAACCAAACTTCACAGGCCCTTTCTTCTCCAAATCCAAGGCCCTTTTAGTGTCTTCCATGCTAGCTTAAATTTTAGGTCAAGCACTACTTTGAAACGATAAGTAATGCAATGTTCAATCTGCAGGCGGAGGAACTTCTGAAAGAATTTGAGAATCTCTGCACACTGCGAGTTCGAATGCCAATATCGTCCGATCTCAGCAATCCTAGAAATTTCATAGCGAAACTGTTCTCCCTGTACAACAAAGTGTTAAACATACGACGGTGCTAGATGAGCTCCTGCCAATCTCAGCTGAGATGGCAAAAAGAAATTGTGAAGGAGTATGGAACTTCACCGATCCAGGAGTCATAAGTCACAGTACTGAGATGTTAGAAATGTATAGAGACGGCGTCGACGCCGAATTCAAAAGGAACACTTCTGATGTAGAAGAACAGGCCAAGGTGATAGTAACAGTGAGTTGATGAATGCTACAAAGCTGAAGAATGAATTCTTGACTCAATAATTGAGTATGTTTTCAAGCCTTAAAATATTAAAGCAGTTGCAGTTAGAGAAGAAGCTGTCATCAGCTTATGTCCCTGTAATGTTAGAGAATAATATAAATTGTACCGTATTTTTTTAGAGAATAATATAAATCATGTTCTGGGACCTCATTTGACAGTTTAAGCTATTAAATTAAGATGATTCTTTGATATAGTAGCGGAGCCTTGATGACCAAGTGGTCACGAGTTCGAATCTTAATATCCCTATTTATTTGATAAAAATTAAGCACAAGATTAAATAAATATATGCAAGTTTAAAGCCCAAGAACTTTCACTTGAAATGTGTGTTAGAGATTAATATAAATTGTATCCTACAACCTCACTTAACAGCTTAAAATATTAAATTGATATGATTTTTTAACATACATTGCAGCTCTCAGTTTCTTTTCCATTTCTATAATTCTTGTGTTTCATACATATTTTTTCTTTTCTTTTCTTTTTTTACCATTTAGCATGTTGTATCCATAATTGTTAAACTCAATTATAGATTTGATATGGAAAAGCTTCAGGTTGTTGGGTCAATCTATACTACACGTCACAAATAAATTATTATTTTTTATCAAAATAATATCATTTTATTAAATCATTTCTATAGGTGTTAGGTGTCAAGTGTGGAGTGAAGGACTTTCAGTAAATGTATTTTAATTTTTAATAATTAATAGCATAATTAGCTATCATTGATCAATCAAATTTAATCAGTCAATATATTTTTCAATTCAAGTAACGAATTAATTAGCTGGCTAGGACTTACTAACCATGATAGTAACCTGCAATGCTTCCATGTTGACTTTGTGATTTTTCTTGAACTATTGATTCATTGAAAACTTGGGTTTGCTAGCTACATCATCATTCTCTGAGCATAACTTGCTATGGTAGTTGTTACTATTGTAGAATTTCTACATGAGGAATGTAAAGAACAATATGTAAATGAAGATTTTGACAGATCAGAAGAATGAATTCTTGAAAGGAAATCAAGAGGAATTTTATATCTTGATTATCTGCATATAGAGATTATACTCTATACAACCTTTTATTTACAGACTGAATGAATGAATATATACACATATTCTAACGTAAAAATCTCAACTAACTTGAACGGTTTATAACTAACTTAACTAACCTTTTAACCGTATTTACATATATATATATATATATATATATGAAGGCTGCAGAATAGGAATAGAATGTCTTCTAGGGTGCTGTGAGCAGTAGTGCTTCTGTAGGCTGTGGATATTCTTCTGATTGATTACGGTGCATAGGTGTAGATTGTTGTAGATTCCAATATCCCCCCTCAAGATGAGAATGGATATTTATCATTCCCATCTTGCTAAGGATAGGAGTAAGGGTGAGAGAATCGAGTGGTTTTGTGAGTGCGTCCGCGAGTTGATATTTGGAAGGGATATAAATAATGTTGAGCAATCCCTCCTGCTATTTTTCACGGATAAGATGACAGTCAAGTTGGATATGTTTGGTTCGTTCATGATGAACAGGATTAGAGGCAATATTGGAAGCAGGTTTGCTGTCAGTATAGAGTAGGGCAGGCTGGGAGTGTGGAATATGAAAATCGGCCAACAAATAAACCAACCATTGAAGTTCACATGATGTAGTGGCCAATGCTTGATATTCAGCTTCTGCAGAGGATCGACTAACCATTGGTTGTTTCTTTGATTTCCAGGAGATGAGGGAATCTCCAAGAAATACTAAGTAGCCAATGACACTGCGTCTAGTATCAATGCAACCAGCCTAATCACTGTCAGAGTATGCTTTTAAATGGAATGTAGAATCAGCTTTGAGAAGCAATCCTTGACCTGGTGTTGCTTTAACATAGCGGAGGACTCGTTCTACAGCTTGGAGATGTGTGGTATGAGGATTGGACATGTATTGGCTGAGAGTTTGGATGACATAGGACAAGTCTGGGCGTGTGATTGTGAGATATAGAAGTTTGCCAATTAAACGACGATAAGATGCAGGGTCGGAGAGAGTGGGACTAGTATCATGGGCACTGAGTTTCAATGTGGCTTCCATAGGGAAGCTGACTGGTTTAGCTCCAGAGAATCCACTATCGGCTAGGATATCTAAGGCATATTTGCGCTGACAAAGAACAATTCCTTTTGCAAATCGAGCAACTTCAATGCCTAGAAAGTATTTGAGTTTTCCCAAATCTTTGATTGGAAAAGTCTTGTGGAGGAAGTGTTTAACTTGGTTGATGGCTGTGAGGGTGTTGGAAGTGATGATAACATCATCAACATAAATCAATACTGCAATGAAGGTGGTGGTTGTTTTTCTGATGAATAGGCTAGAATCGGATTTAGCTTGTAGAAACCCGAAAAGTAATAGAGAGGTAGACAGTTTAGAGAACTATTGTCTGGATGCTTGTTTGAGGCCATATAAGCTCTTTTTGAGTTTGCAGACGCGAGATGATTAAATTGAGAATAATATAAATCATGTCCTGGGACCTCATTTGACAGTTTAAGCTATTAAATTGAGATGATTCTTTGACATAGTAGCGGAGCCTTGATGACCAAGTAGTCACGAGTTCGAATCTTAACATCCTCATTTATTTGATAAAAATTAAGCACAATGTAAAATGAATATGTGCAAGTTTAAAGCCCAAGAACTTTCACTTGAAAGGTGTGTTAGAGATTAATATAAATGATATCCTACAACCTCACTTAACAGCTTAAGATATTAAATTGATATGATTTTTTAACATATATCGCAGCTCTCAGTTTCTTTTCCATTTCTGTAATTCTTGTGTTTCATACATATTTTTTCTTTTTTTTCTTTTTTTTTTACCATTTAGCATGTTGTATCCATAATTGTTAAACTCGATTATAGATTTGATATGGAAAAGCTTCAGGTTGTTGGGTCAATCTATACTACACGTCACAAATAAATTATTATTTTTTATCAAAATAATATCATTTTATTAAATCATTTCTATAGGTGTTAGGTGTTAGGTGTGGAGTGTGGAGTAAAGGACTTTCAGTACATGTATTTTTAATTTTTAATAATTAATAGCATAATTAGCTATCATTGATCAATCAAATTTAATCAGTCAATATATTTTTCAATTCAAGTAACGAATTAATTAGCTAGCTAGGACTTACTAACCATGATAGTAACCTGCAATGCTTCCCTGTTGACTTTGTGATTTTTCTTGAACTATTGATTCATTGAAAACTTGGGTTTGCTAGCTACATCATCATTCTCTGAGCATAACTTGCTGTGGTAGTTGTTACTATTCTGATGTCCATTAACTTTCCTCTAGTTCAAAATTTTAAAATATTTTATGAACATGGTAAAATGTGTTATTGCACGGACTAGATTCATATTTATTTGAATTATGATTAGTAAGGGGTCAGTGGTGTATGATTGAGTAGTAATTGTTATTTTTTAAAGTATTTTTATATTTTAAAATATATATATTAAAATAATAATTTTTTAATTTAAAAAAAAATATATATTTTTAACAAAGAATATCATAAAAATCTATAAATACAAAAAAAATAGTATCCCCTCCTCACAAGTATTTGATCTACTAAGCTCTCGTTTGATATTGTGCTCCAAATAAAGATTAGGTAAATTTTAATATATTTTTAAATCATTTTAATTTGCTTATATTAATCAATGTCAATATTTGAATCTTTGATAGATTCGTCACCACCACTCCCAATTCGTGGATGTCATTGTATCTTCAAGGGGGGAAAAATAAAATAAATATATATATATATATATATATATATATTTTGATGGAAAATATATATTTTGATGGAAAATGAGTCATTTTTTGTTTGATCGTTGTCGTTCTCACATGAATCATGCAGTTTCTGCTTAGCATATTCACCAAGTAGCCTATTGGTTCCAAAATTGGCTGAGAATTCAAAGACTTAATTTCCTCTGTGAATATGGAAGTAGAAAGATTCTGGACAACAATCTGCGAGAGGAATCAATATTTCTTAAGAAACACAAGATAAATAAGAAAAAAATAAACATTTTGGTTTTTCTTTTCCCTCGTTAGTTTGACTCTCTCTCTCATATTGGAAAACTTGAGGGACTTAAATTGACTTATCCTCTCTTAACCAATCACATTTCAAAACGTAGCAGATATGCATCCACACATGGCAGATTCCTTGGCAGATTCCTTGAGCACAAAAGGCCAAATAGTAAAAGATTTGTTCTTTAGACAGAATCTAAAACCCCCCAATGTATCAAGGATGTCGGATTAGTACAAATTGACCATGAAAAAGGAGCAAGGACTTGCGAGATTATTATATCTTTTTTTTAGTTAATTACAAATTTAGTCCCTATAATTTATCAAAACAGATTAATTAGTCCTCGTGGTCTCATAAACTATAAATCCATCTATAACTTAATCAATTCCATCTATAATAATTTTAAACAAAACAAATTATTTTTAGTCGCAAAGCATTTTGACCGCAATACCAAGCAATACCAAACACCGTTTTAAATCGGTGAATATAAAATAAAATGCAGGGGGGAGTCTTTAATCAAAGACTTGGATTATATGGTAATTGCCTTGAAAACTAAGAGAGGGTCTGTTGTCATTCCAGAATTAGATAAGGCCGCGAGATTAATCAAAGACTTGGATTATATGGTAATGACCTTGAAAACTTCCTTGATTTTTCAGCTATAACATTTCAAATTGATCTCTATGATTAAGCCTCGCCTCCAAGAAAGTCATGAGTCCATGATCTCATCATGATATTATCCATCTAATTAATCCACAATTCACATTATTTTAAAAAATAAACACATCCATGACGACCCAAATCATATGCATATAACCAAATTAAGATCCCAATTTCCCAATCAAACAATGTTTTTTTATATCTTGGAATGCGTGCCAAACCCTACCTTGATTTGATTTTGGTTTGGTGGGTTTGGTTATCTTTATAATTTATATATCAAATAATTATACATGCATGCAAGGTCTAGGTGTTAAAGAGTCCATAAGAGCATGGCGACAACACCATCCATCATGTGAATTCAACTAGCAAGTGGCAGACCTCATCCATTGAATATTATTAAGACATCACAGGTTACTTTTATGGGAATATTCTCACCTTAAAAACCATCTCTTACTTCCTCCTCAGATCCAACTGAACCAGAGAAAACCTAAACCTCTCCACTGGATATCTTGTTTCTTGTCCTAGAGATGGAATATTCCAGCCACCACTTTGATGTTATCGTTGTCGGTGCCGGCATTATGGGCAGCTCCACTGCATACCAACTAGCAAAAAGAGGTCAGAGAACGCTCTTGCTGGAGCAATTTGATTTCTTGCACCACCGTGGATCCTCACATGGGGAGTCACGTACTATACGGGCAACTTACCCGGAAGACTACTACAGTGACATGGTCATGGAATCCTCGCAAAGTTGGGAGCAGGCCCAGTCAGAAATTGGCTACAAGGTTTATTTCAAAGCCCAGCAATTTGATATGGGCCCCTCCGATAACAAGAGTCTCCAATCGGTTATCTCTAACTGTGAGAGAAAGTCCCTCCCTCATCAGGTCCTGGACGGACAACAAGTGTCTGACCGATTCTCCGGCAGGATTAACATACCGGAGAGTTGGGTTGGGGTGTTAACTGAAGTCGGTGGGGTTATAAAGCCCACCAAGGCAGTGTCCATGTTTCAAGCATTGGCATTTCAGAAGGGTGCAGTTTTGAGGGACAACATGGAGGTGAAAAACATTGTTAAAGACAAGGCAAGAGGAGGGGTAAATGTGGTGGTTGCCAATGGTGAAGAGTATTGGGGTAAGAAATGCGTCGTTACTGCTGGGGCTTGGATGAGCAAGTTGGTTAAAACGGTTAGCGGGCTTGAATTGCCTATACAAGCCTTGGAGACTTCAGTGTGTTATTGGAGGATCAAGGAGGGGCACGAGGCAAAGTTCGCCATTGGAAGTGATTTCCCTACGCTTGCAAGCTATGGTGAGCCTTACATTTACGGCACGCCGTCGTTGGAGTTTCCGGGACTGATCAAGATCGCTGTGCATGGAGGGTACACTTGTGACCCTGACAAGAGGCCGTGGGGTCCTGGGATTCCATCGGATTCCATGAAGGAATGGATCGAGGGGAGGTTCTCAGGCTTGGTTGACCATGGGGGGCCTGTTGCTACTCAATTGTGCATGTACTCAATGACTCCAGATGGGGATTTTGTGATTGATTTTCTTGGTGGGGAGTTTGGGAAGGATGTGGTGGTGGGTGGTGGGTTTTCAGGTCATGGGTTCAAGATGGCTCCAGTCGTGGGAAGGATTTTGGCTGACCTTGCGCTTAGCGGGGAGGCGAAGGGTGTGGACCTGAAACACTTCAGGATACAGAGGTTTCAAGAGAATCCTAAAGGAAACGTGAAGGACTATGAAGATCAAGTCACTCTTATCTAAATCACCAGTAGATGAGCAGCCCATTTGCTTGTCCATGTAGCAAGACCAGACCTTTTAGTGGCCATTTGTATCTTATCTTTAGTAGTTTATCTTTAGTAGTTTAGCTCTCTCTCTCTCTCTCTCTCTCTCTCTCTCTCTCTCTCCCCCTCCCCGCCACACACACTCCACAGAGGCTTGCTCTGGGATATTTGTCAACCATCCTTGCCAATCAAATTAGTGATTCTCAGGTGAATTTGGGCTCAGAAAAACGATAAAAATCACAGAATTGATGCAGAAATATATATATATATATTGCTTGTGGAGAAACTGGCTCAAGAAATAATATGATGTATGCTTCATTTGCTAAAAAAAATGGAGTCCAGAGACCCAATATGTACAAACTACAATCCCATACAAAGCATTGGTGCTTTTGTATAATTTCCAAAAAGAGGAACCCAGAAACACTGACGGATGATGGCAGCGCGATTCACCTTTTGATTGATGGGTTCAGGTAAGGCAAGATCTAAAACTATATCCTGTGTAATGGCAATTTCTCCTTATTGGATGCAACAGTGCAATCTGCGATTTGTAAAAATAAAACGGCAATCACAGCTGCCTGATTGAGCTAAATAATGAATCAATCTGACCAAATATCGCGGGTTTCAATCTACTCTACACACAGGCTGAAAGACCCAGCAGAGATACAATCCTGAAAGGAGCCTCCATCCATGTAGCCTTTAAACCAAATAGAGAACCTGCACATCAGGGAAATAATGGCATCAGCGGCACACTCCAAGTTTCAAAAAAGAATTGTCAACTTTGTCTGATCAATGAAGAAACTAATTCTGATAGATTTGGTTTCTTTAAGAAGATAGGGGCAAAGCTATTCCAAGCTGAAACCATGCTTGTCTACACACAATTGCTTCACCAGCATAGGTAATAATATGAACCAGTTGACCACCATTCACAAACAGGGAAAAAAAAAAGTGAAAGAGAGCAAGAGAATGTATGCAAGTCCAGAGTTTGAACCCATAATGGTAAAACCATGCATGCAATTTCCAAACAGTATAATCAAGTGTATAGATAGATTGATTCATTAAGTTCAGATACAAAGAACACACAGTTACTAGGAGAGAGTCACTTTAATGACCAGCTGAACCAAATCCTTACACTAAATAGTTTGGCAATTATAGACACCACCTGTGTTGCTCGCTAAACCGCAAAAGTTGCAAGAAGTGTATGCAAGATAGCCCAGTAGATAATTATACAAAGACGTAGGGCAGGCCGACGCATTAATGCCCGGTCACAAGAAACCCTGAAACATTGCATATATAAGATTTTTCAGACCATTATGAAAGCGATGTAAGTATTGCATTAAAACAGGGAAGAAAACAGATAATCCTACCATAGACCATCTATCATGTCAGACACAGGTCTTGTAAACTTCGGTACAATTCTCGATGTAGTAAGCGACTTGAAACCATGAACTGAGGAGGAAGAGGAAAACGAAATAAGAATCAAACCGCGTTAGAACAAACACCATCAAAGAGCAACAAAACATCTTGTTGGACTACCTTTATCATCATCTTCATCCTCTAAACTATTCTTGCCAACAGGATCCTCATCTATAGCAATAGCAACTTGATCATTGTTGACTTTGCGCAAATTGCGAACTTGCGATGAACTGGAGGGCACAGGGGCTACCCATTTGTTGATCTGCATGGAAATTACACCAAAACTGAGATTGTTCTCAAGCACTCAAAATCTAGCATTAGAAGTTTTCTCATCTAGAATTGCAACAAGCATATAAAAATAATTGGATGTGTCAAAACTCAAAAATTTCAACAAGCTTACCCTAACCCTACTAATCAACACAGAGAGAACTTCTAAGATTGTGTAACTTGTTTAACTACTTGACAATTTGATTGCACAGTAGAGAAAAAGAAAAGGGGGGGAAAATGATATCACTGTTTAATGGTGCATCACTAGAAAACTAATTTTCATATGTGGAAGGATAGATTAAAAGACTCACCACCGGTTCAACTTCCACAATTTCTGAGACTGAGTTGGTTGTCTGTCCCAAACCTTCAACCCCTTCAAGCATATTTAATTGGGATTCTTTCTCACGTAAAGAGCTCTCAAGATTTTCTATTCGACGTGTTAACTCGTCTACTTTATTCCTTTCTGTTTGCACTAATGTGTCCCTGCTTTGAGCCACCACCTGTAGATCCTCCAATTTAGACACAATGCTTGTAATCTTCTTCTGGAGCAATTCCTTGTGCTCAGGTGCCGTACTGCTATCATAAAGATTAACGTCTTGCATCCCGGCTTGAGAAACCAATGTGTCTAACCACATCAACAATTCATGGATGTCATCTGAATTTCTCTTGCTGCTCATCTGGGATGCAACCAGAACTTCATTGGTGCACCTAGTGACCTCTTGCCTTAAGAAAGATATTTCAGCATCACGCTCTTGCAATTGTGATTGAAGTTTTTCAACCTCAGCAAGGAGACTTTCAGAAAAATGGTGGAGCTCATCAAACTTGTTCACAGTGATGGAAAGCTTTTTCAGAGCCTTTCCACGAGAAGCTTCAAGGTTCTCAATGTCCAAATTCTTTTGCTGCAAAATCTTTTCCAGTTCTTTTGTTTTGCTAGTTAAATCTTCCATCTGGACCTCTTCCTCATCAAGAGCTTGCATCAGGGTTTCAATTTCTGTAATCAACAAGTAGCATCCATTATTATGGATTATCTAAATGAAAAATTAGAAAATATAGCAATTAAAACTACTCATTTCAAAGTCATCTAAACTGACCTTGCTCTTTTGCAGCAAGCACATCGGTCAGCGATCTGACCCTCTCCTGTAAATCTGCTGATATGGCTTGCCCATCTTGAAGTTCCTTTACTCTCTGCTTCAATAATTCCCGCTCCTCTTCCATCACATCTACCTGTTTCTCCAAATCATAGATGCGAGTTCTTGAAGATTGCAGATCTAGCGAGTAGCTTGTTACAGCTGATTCTGCTTCCTTAATTTGACTAACTAGCTCCATGCAAATCCTCTCTCTTTGAATGTCCTTCTCCTGAAGCTCTTTCTGCAAATTTGATATCATTACTTTCATTTCTTTCTTTTCACCCTCTGTGATGTCACCTTTTATACTTAAAAAATCCTTTACTGCCACGGACAATCTTTCTGCCATGGTCTTGAAATGCTCCTCAGATGGAAAATTATGCCCACCACCATCAGCGAATCTTGCAGGTTTCCAGTTCACTGCCATGTCACCAGTAGCCAAAGCATTTCCTGATACTTCAGCTTTTCTATTTTCTATTTCCATGATAGAACTGGTGCATGCGTCATAAAGCAAACTAATGTTTCTGAGCAATACAACAATTTCCCTTTCCTTTTCCTTTTCTGCTGATTTTACATGCTTATTTTCTCTTTCCAGGGCCTCAATTGACTCTTTTTGGGAAATCATTTCTCCGTGAAGGATCCCAATCAATTTTGATAGATTTCTGGCTTGGTTATGTAATGCACCAGAATGTTCGCCTAATATTACTTTAACTGCACCAATTTCTTTCATTAATTCTTGCACAGTATTACAAACTTCAATAATAAAATTATCATCAAAATCATCTGGCATGCTGGATTGCGATGAAAACTCCACAGATAAGTTGTCCTGAAAAGAGAGCTTGGGTTAGAAACACAAAACCATAAATAGTAGGTCCAATCTAACTAAAATTTTCAAAACTAACAAGCTTGAAAAACAAGATTTCTTGAGAGAATCAAGTAATATAGATAATACCATGTTTTCTGAAATGTTGAAAGTAATGCCATCAGCCCTGCTAAAAGGAGGAACAAGAACTGCAAGATTAGTTTCTGTTCTTTTAACACATGATGCCATACCAGCCTCTACATTTTGCAGAAATTCCAGTTCCATGGTGAAAACACCACCCAGTAGATCATTGATATCAGAGAAGCTTTTCCTGAGTTTGTCTGCCATAGATTTTAACACTGCAAGCTCTGAATATTGTTTCCTTTTCTCCTGTGCATGAACTGTGAACGACCTTTCCAGACGTGAAAGAGCTTCCAGTTTTGCAGCCTCCGCTGTATCCCTTTCCTTGGAGATCTCTGAAATTTCAATACTGGCTTTAGCCAGCTCCTCTTGTAGACTATCATTCCTGTCTTGGACTTCATTTAATTCAGCAAGCAGCAGTTCTGCCGCTCTTCCAGATTTTTTAGATTCTTGTTCGGCTGAAGCCACAGCAGCATGCAAATCACAGCATAGTTTCCCCATGTATCCCAACTTTTCAATTGGATCATTGCTGTAAATTTCAGCACCAACATCGACGTCCCCGAGAACATTCAACATCATGGTTAAAGTATGCCCTTTCTCCTGCAGAAGGTGCTCAGTTTCAGCCAAATGATTTCTCAAGAGTGAACTGTCAGCTTCAAGGGCTTCCACCCTTTCAGGGTAAGTGGCCAAGTCTCTCATCTTCTGTTCATTGTCTGCAAGAGCATTTTCCCTGTCCTTAATCTGAGATTTCAAGAGCACCAACTCCGCATTCATCTCTTCAATGGTTTGTTTCAGACTATCACGCTGTTGTACCAATAACTTCCCTTTTCTAACAGCAACGTTCAGCTTCTCTCTCACAGAAGTAGACTTCTGTTCCTCCTGATGCAGTAGCTCTTGTAACTCCAATATCTTTTTCTCCTTTGCTTCAACTTCACAAATCAAAGACTGCTGCTTCTCTCTGTCTCTGTCTCTTTCCTCCTTCACACATGCCAGTTCACTCAAAGTCTCTTCCAGTTCTTTTTTCAGAGAATCCCCATTTTCTTCCTCATTACCCCATGCATCTCTCTTCAGAAGAGCTGCATCAGATTTCTCAGAGTCCAATATATCTCTAGTTTGGCCTTCAATAAAATTGGCATCAGTTCCTTTAGCATGGTGATCTACAACTGCCTCGACAGGCACAGATTTTGCAGAAGAAAGTGTTGTGTAGTTCTCTAAAAGCTTCCTCAGTAATCTTTCCAGACACTCTGTACTGCTGCCATCAGATATAAAATCTTTTGCACCAGGATCCTGCAACGCATCACAAACCAAATCCTGCATCCTTCTTATCTCATCATTAATGCTCTGAATACACTCCTCAATCCCAAGCTTGTCAACCAATTTCTCCTGCAAAGCAGATGCTTCATTCTGCAGTTTTTCATTGTCGAGTTCAAATTGGACTGTCCTTGCTGAAAGTTTCTCAACATCAGAAGTCAGAATCTCCAATCTTTCAAAAAGGTTCTCTCTCTCAAGGATAACTGCTTGAAGGTCTCTCTCAAGGTCAGATACTCTCTTTGATGACTCCTGCAACTCAGCAATTAGGTGAGATACTCTGTCTTGTGACTCTTCCAAATCTGCAGTAACTGATCTGCAATAATTTTCAAGTTCATCAACCTTCTGCAGCAGAGAATTTCTATCATGGCTAGCCTCTGAAAGTGCATTTTCTAACCACTCAATCCGATCCTCTGGCTCGGCCAACCGCAAGTGGGAAGGCAAATTGATCCTAGCTAAACGTTCTTCCCATCTCTGAACCAAGTTGTTCCTTTCCATCAAGGATTGTTCCAGCATTTCATTTTGTTCAGCCAAGCCATAAAACTTACTTTGAAGCTCCTCATATTTTCTTCTCAAATCATCCCCTGAATTTGAGCCAGACTGTACATCCTCTTTCCAGGTATCTGTGACAACAAAACCAGTATCAGAATGTGAACCCCCAACTGAGCTTTTTTGGTCCCAATCTGTAGGCAGTAAAGTGTTTGCAGTTGCTGATCTTGCTAACCAATCGACCTTTTCGATTATATCTCTTGAATGGAAATGCTCTGGCAGATCCAGATCTTCTAAAATCTCCTCTATCCTCTGGAGTACCGAGTCTTTTAGAAGAAAAGATTCTCTCAGTGCAGTAGCTGAGTTGCGGATGTATGAAAGTTCAGATTCCAGAGCTTCCACACGCCCACCAGCCTCTGAATAGGTCTTCAGTTTTGCTTCAATTTCATGCAGCCTGGAATCTTTCAGCTGTAACTCCTGTGAGCATCTGTCCAATTCACCAGATGTCTCTGCCAGGGACTGCTTGAGACTGTCACGCTGCACAACCAGCCCCTTCCCCTTGGCAACAGCTATGCTAAGCTTCTCTCTAATGGATGATACCCTCTGCTCTGACTGTTGGAGTTCACTTACTTTCTCCTGCCACTCAGATCGCATAGCAACAAGAGCTTCCTCAGCCTGGGTCAAATGCTCCTTAAGTACAAGGATTTCATTCTCATGCTGAAGCGTCAACCCAGTTAACTGATGTATCTCCTTCTGCAGTTCTGTCATTTCCAGTACCTTAGAACCAAACTCTTCTCTAGATGAGTTAACCTGCTCCTTAGCCTCCTTGTATTTGTGCACAAGGAAAGACACCAATGACTCCAGATGGGAAACAGGTGTCGTCTCTGAGTCTGCCCCACCATTTTCAAGTTTCACTTCACCCTCAACATCTTCAATTAGCCTTTGAATGGAACTAAAATCATGGCACCTTCTGTTCAGTTCCTCAATATCTTTTATTTGACTCATCAACTCAGAGTTAAGTTTCTTGTTTGCAGACTGAAGTTGTAGCCTCTCAGCCAAAGCATTCTCCAATTCCTCCAAAAGCGCTTTGAATCTAATATAATCTACAGTGTCAGGAAATTCCTCATCTTGTAAATTACTTTCTTCCACATAACCACATGAATCAATCACAATTTTTCTTAGCTCAGAGTACAGCTTATGCAAAGTGACATTAGCCAACTCACTTTTTCCAAGCAACTCATTGCACTTCTCACTCACTCCATTGAATAAGTTAGAGGCAGTTTCATGGTCTCTGGAAGAAGCTTCAAGTTTCTCCTTCAGATCCTGTATCATATTTGTAGCAGCATTAACAGAGGCAGTAACATGACTACTTACATCCAAGGAACCATGACTGGGCATTGAGGTGGTGGAGGTGAGCAAAAATCCAGTAGAGACATCTAGCCTATCAACTGCTTCAATAATCTGGGCAACGGTTGAATTCCATTCCTGCTCAACTGTCAATGCCCTCTCAGCTGCTTCCATTTGGGATTTTGCTAGTTCATCATGAAGTACGGAAGCCTTCTCATCTGAACTTTTCTGTAAACCATGCAACTGACTCTGCAAATCTTCAATTTTCAATTCGCAGTCACTCAGTTTTCTGCCAAACTCAGAATTTTCTGCTTTAAGACTGAATTCTTGTTGTCTCAGGGAATCACAAAGAGCTTCAAGCTTGTTGTTTTTTTCATTAAAATCAGACAATTGTTGCTTTGCAGCTTCATAAAGAACACCAAGTTCGATGTTGGTTGCTTCCAAATTATCATTGTGTTCCTTCAGGGCTTCAGCCTGAAACTTGAGCTCCCTGATAGTGCAATTAGCAATGCTTATATCATCTCTCTCCGTCTTGAACATTAAACTGGCATTCTTAGCATCTAGAGTTAATCGCTTAAGGATTGCCTTCAAATTTCCTGTGTGTTCTTTCATTGAAGCAAAAGGATCTGTTGCTGGTGATTGATCCTCTTTCATGGAACCATCCTCTGCCTCATTCTCATCGTGTTGTCCCTTTGACTCAAAAGCTTGAATTAGTTTTGACACTGCAGGAGATGCACTTTTACCACCAGCTCTAGTTAGTGATACCGAATGAGAGTGCACCACTTCAATTTCCTTTTCAAGACCTTGCAAAACTTTTCCTGCCTCCTCAAGGTGTCCCTTCAAGGCTACAAAACCCAAGGAATCATCAAAGACTTCCTGCCCCAACAGTGCTAGTGGCGGACCTACTTCAAAGTTACCAGACATGGATTTCTCAGACATTGAAAAGGTAGCTTCACCATCATGCTCAACATCAGATGCATTCTCCCAAACCTTGCTCTGTGTTTCCAAACTTCCAACTGGATTCGCAGCTTTGCCAACCAGGGATGACTTTTGGGCTTGCAAGTCTTCAATTTCTTGTAGCTTAACTTTATGTATATCCAGATTGCTGCTAAGAAATATATTTTCCTCCGTCAGTTGTTCAAGACGCGTTGTCATCTCTTTTAGCTCAGATTCAAACTGCAAGCATTCTGCATGATCTTTAGATAACTCATCATGAAGGACAAGAAGCTCGGATGAAAGTCTATCTCTCTCCTGGGCTGAATAACTCACGTCCTCTTCAAGTTTCTTTCTCTCTTCTGTAGCCATAGCAAGGCTCCCACTTAATTTCAGATTTTCCACCTGTAGAGCTTCCACCAAACCCTTACAATCAGATAACTCCAGGCAAATCTTATCATGACAATCAGCAAGGTACTCCTTTTCCCCATTGAGCTTGATTTTCTCATCTGTCATTGAAGCAACAGTTCCCCTCAAGTTGGAACTTTCCGTCTGCAAAGCTGCTATCAAACTCTTGCAGTCAGCTAATTCATTCAACAGCTTCTCATTCTCATGGAGACAAGAATTTTTTCCCTCCTCAACTATCTTTCTCTCCTCGGTCAAGGAAACAAGACTGCCATTTAAGTTTTCAACTTCCACCTGCAAGGCTGCAACAAAATCCTGGCTGTTGGTCAATTCCTTGGATAGTCTCAATAATTCTGATTGAGACATCTCCAGACTATTCTGCAACTTGTATGCTCTAGCAGAAACTTCCTCGACTTGCACCTTTGCTTCGTGAAATTGCTGCTCAAGCTCCTCCCTCCCACTACAACTAGCCTGAAGTTCAGATCTGCATTCTGCAAGCTCTTCAGCAAGGGAGTTACCCCTCTCACGAGCTTCTTTGAGTGATGCATGAAGCACAGATATTTCATCATCCAATTGATGCAAATGGTGATCATTCTCTATTTGTAGATTAGACTGTTCAGAAAGTTGCAATTGAAGGATATCTTTCATGCACTTTGTGAGGAACAATTCTTCTCTAAGTCTCTCCAACAAACCTGGAAAGCCATTTTGTGATGAGAACGAACTGGGAGTCCCCAACTCAACATTAGAAACTGATCCCCGAGACTCAAGCAGTAACCTAAACTCGTCTTCATTAAGTCCCTTTATCACCTCTATCAGCTGCAAGAAAGTGATTTGGCCCAAATCACCAAGAGGAGACATAGCATATCCATCAGATGTACTAGCTAGTTTATTTAAAAGAGGCTTTTTGTCACTTTCAGCAACAAACACAAAAGAATCCTCGGGAAAATATTGTGGACTAGATGCTTCTGTAACCAACCTATCAGATTGAACACTTTCCCCATCATTTCCACAATATCCATACCCGGACAGAATTTCCACATTTTCTACAGTAGATGGACCTATATCAACAACTTTCCCATGTTGATTCGTGGCTTCATGGATAACACCTGCACTTCCATCAGCCTCTGAAATAGCCAAAGTAGATGCCACTAGCCCATCTGACATGTCAGTTGCACTTGCAGAAACAGAAGCATCATCTACCCCATCACTTTGCTTTGATTGAGAAGCTGCTGCTTCCTCCACGTGGATCTGTTCTGAAGCTGTCTCTCCAGCACATTTGGCAATTTCACCATGCCCAGAGAAAGAAAGCCTCCTGTCTCCTTCAAGCTCTAAATCACTGCTTCCACCAAAATGCTTTGAGTCCAAACCATCAGCATCCTGCATTGCCCCCACCCAGCAACAAATGAGAATTTAATTATACATCAAATCCACACATTACATTGTCCTAATCTGCCAAACAGACTTCCCTAATAAAAGGAAAAGGGAAATATAGATTGACAATTAGTATTAAGAGATTAAGAGCCCAACCTACATCCGTTACCTGATTTCCCCTTGCTTGTATTGAGGATGTATCAGGGGTATCTTCTTGTGGTGGCAATGGCCACATGCCGTCTTCCCCATCTTGGCTCTCTGCTTCACCTGTAACAGTTGTGCCATCCATGGTATCAATTAATTTATGAGGGGCTGACATGTCTACGCTCACAAATGCATCATCATGTTTGGTTTTTGCTTCAGAATCTGGAATATCTGAGCTTCCTAAAGGAACAACTCTTGCAGCCTTATCATCAATAGACTGGCTACTTTCCCCTTCATCAGGTTTTGAGGAATCAATATGATTCTCATCAGCCCTGCCTTCCTCCGCAGCACTGCCAGCATCATGATCCAAAGCTGTTTCGGCTACTCTTGTTTCAGGTGTCAGAGGAATTGAAGGCAGATCAACAGCCACAACATCAAGATCAAGATCGAGATCAGGACCCCCAGAAGATGGAGACAACAAAGAATCTACCCTTCCCGAATCAGGATCACTCTGAGATTTAACTTCCCATTCATGAACCTGTTTCAATCCTGCTGCTTTTCCAGTACTCGACGCTTCATCAGCGTCAGATTCATGCTTCTCCGACGTGCTAGACTTTTTCGAGGATCTTCCATGGCTACTACTACTGCCTTTACTGTCCTTCTTCTGGCGAAATTGCTGAAGCTGATAATTCAAAACAAAGACTCAGATTCCAACCAATTGCATTCAATCTTTACCTCCTTTCTAACCCAAAGAAAGAGAAAAGAAAAACAAAAGGTTTAAACTTCAAAGACACTACACATCACACAATGTCGAATCTCCTGCAGTTACAGCTAATCATATCCGATTCTAATTTTTATTCTTTACAAAACCAAAACAGTGGATTTTTATTTTTCCCTTCGGATTTAGCTTCCGCAGCGTTCCTAAGATTAAAACCAAAAGCAAAATTCACAACATTCTGTTATACATTTTCTCCTACTCTATATATTAAAAAAATAAAAATAAAATCCACTTCCCTCTAATTCAGCGCCAACCAATCAAATTGTAAAAAACACCGAATCAATCAATCAATGATAAAAATAAATGAATGAATGGCAATAACAAATAATGCTAACAATAAGAAGAAGAAGAAGAAGAAGAAGAAGTACCTTTTTACGACCGGCGGCGAGCAGATCGGTACGGCTCTTGTTCTTGTCCATCCTCCGATCCGCTCCGTTTTTACTCCCCACCGCTACTTGTCACTAAACACCTCCTCCTCCTACTCCAATTCTCGCGCCCACCATCAGATTCTTCTTCAATTCATTTAAGAACATAAACAAAATAAATCAAAATCACCCTCATTAAGAGCATTATTCACGCTTATACCACGCTGGTATTTCCTTTTCCAAAAAATGACAGGTTGATTCGAGAGAGAGAGAAGGAAATACCTATGATTTCGGTTCGGATTGGTATTCGGTTCTGGAGGAGTTAGTTGCGAATTTACTTGGAAAGGACGTGATTTTGCTGCGAGTGTTCGTTTGCTTGCTAGGTTTTGAATCTCGTAGATCTAACGCAAAGCTTTTTCCTCTGTTGCTTGCTGCAGGTGAGATGTCGAGGGAGCAGCAGGAGCCATATTTTGATTTGGTTTTGCTCCTTGGGCTGTAACGGCGTCGCGTTGGTGAACGAACCGAGACGACAAGGCGGACGGAGTTGGAGGTTGGATGGAACGGCTTCGTTTTGGGGAACTAACTAAGACGACAAGGCAGCCAGGCAGAGTCGGGGAATGGACCCTGGGCCTGGAGGGCCGAGATGGATGGACGGGTCTCTGGACTGGCTAGCTTTGGGCTTGTCATGGGATTTACTCCTAATCTTCGTAATAGTTTCAACTCCTATCAAACACCCATGACCCTTCATCTTTTAAAAATAATAGTTTATTCCCTTTAAATTGTGTTTGGTTTAAAATTAAAAAAAAATTAATAAATCCCAATATTTCCCCCAGCCTATTTTTTCCCGCCCTCGACTAGTTAACACTTAATCCTTGTTTGGAGGTCGAGTGTTTATCCCCTAATCCTTTTCCCCTCTCTAACAAAACTAGGAAACAAGGTTAAAGGGGTTAAGTATTTATCCCTTAACATAACCTTACATTTCACTATTAAATTTTATTCTCATAACACTTCTCATATCTCTTTTTTAAATTTAAATTTTTTTAAAATAATTTTAATATATTAATGTCAAAAACATTTTTTTGACTGCGAAATAAATTGCGTGGACTATTTAAGATATATGAAATTTGACCAAAACATCCTTAGAAAAATTTCTTCTTGATTTATGAGCCTGTAAGGATCCTTTACATATCTATTATAGGTTTGAATTTACCAATTCAGCATAGTGTGAGAGCCCATATTAATGTGTGGAGGTAAAGCTTCCACGCAAAAGGGAGAGGCCAATAGAGATGGAGATAATTCAATTTAATACCATTATGTAATAAAAAAAATATAGAGTAGGAAGTTTTACAAAATGCATTCTTTGTGTCTGATTTGAACATTTTATCAAAACCTGCTCAATCAAAGCTTTTTTAGTTGATTTGCCCTTTGATTTTGTTAATTGAAAAGGTCATTGGTTTGGACCCATAGGAGGAAAATCTATTTGAGTTTGAATAAATAGATTTTGTATGCATTCTTCCAAATATATTGTCAATGAGAAGTGGTTACGAAAAGTTGGAATATTGATCTAGTCTTACATATATATCCCCCAAATTTTTATTTAGCCTTAGATTATTAACTTGTTATGTCGATCAACTTAAATTAATTTAATTTAAAATTTAAATAAATAGTTTCTATGCATTCTTCCAAATGTATTGTAAATGAAGAGTGATTATGATAGATTAAAATTTTGATCTAGTTTTAAATGTATATTACCTAGATTTTTATCTAGTTTTAAATGGACATGTCATGTTGATCAACTTAGACCATATCAATTTCTACTCGGTTTAATATAAAACCAAACATGAATTGATGAATTACTAGATTGATCTATCAAGTTAACACAAGTTTAATAGCATTAGTGAAATATATATAAAAAAAAGTTCATTAGAATATGATTTTGTAAGTTGTTATAAGGAATTTAAAAATATAATTTTTCAAAAATATTTTTGAAAAAATCCCCTTCATCTGGGAGGTCATTCACTACACATGCATCAATAAGTTCAACACATTAAATTAAAGATTAAAATTAGGACAGCCACCCTATTTTATTAAATTCAAAGTCACAAGAGCAAAAGATAACTAGATCGCCTCGAGAGTTTTGGTGGACAGATACAATGTCCTGTCTGATGATTTGTTGATATCTATCAAGATCACAAAGTGATTTCACTAGAGAATTCACGGGTTAAGTCAACTCAATCTTGCTGTAAATCAATGCTAGCAAACAAGTCTCCTCCCTCCGCCGTGAACTTTCTTGCGCAGTGGGTGTGTATGATCACAGATTTTTGCCTGTTAAGCAATGGGATTAGACAGCTAACATCGTGCCCATGGAGGGCACCACCTCAAGAAAAAACACAAAAAAAGTGGAAGGGTGTGGCATTTTTTAAAACCAAATGACATTTCTAGATGATTAAGATATTGTCACCATGGAATCGAATCAGCAATCAGATCCTCCCCATGTTGTTTTAATGGAAAAAGAAAATCTTAGATAGGTCAAAACTTGTTTGGTCAATTCTTATAAAAAGGCTTATCAAATCATCCTTCAGATGCTAGTGATGATATACGTTATATGCATGGTTGGTGGGCTTGACAATTTCTTAAGAAATATAAATGGAAGAAAGAAAAATACAAATATTCTTAGCATATTCTCTCTCTCTCATTTCATAAATCTAGTTATAGTTGCTTTTTCAAATGCTTTTAATATTAAAATACATCAAAATAATATTTTTTTTATTTTTTAAAAAATTATTTTTAAAATTAGTGTATCAAAACTTTATCTTCATGTTTATGATGACCCCTCAAATTCTTGTACGAAAAACAATGGCAAGTTGATAGCTTTTCAAACCAAAAAGCTTTAGCCATAGTTTTGAAACTCGGTCTTACCTGGTGGGTCGATTCAGAATTAGAATCGGGCCGGGTTGAAAAAAAAATGGATAAAGAAAAAATCTGGTGTAACCCGGCTGACCCGGTCAAGACCTAATTATAAATCCATTAAATTTTCATGTTCATGCCAAACCATTAAATCCTTGTAAGAAAAACAATGGCAAGTTGATAGCTAAGCTTTAGCATTCGCATGCTATTAATTAAAAAGTAATGGCGATGGGTGAATTTTATAGTTAAAGGAGCTTGGTGAGGTTGCCATTTTGAATATCTCCATTATTTTGGCCTTTGTGTAGTCCACACATGCAAGTGAGGAGTCACATTCAACCTAGTGAATGTCCATGCCATCTTTGTAGACAGATAAAATTGATGCAAAAAAGAGTAGATAGGCCTTATAAAAACAAAATTAAGAGCATAGGAAACCCCACTACCATTAACCCAAAGAATAAAATACTAATTACACTCTTAGAGATAGCTAATGATTATCATTTCTTTAAAAAAAAAAAAGATAAAAATATATTTAATTGAAGAAAAAAAACAAAAACGTAAAATACACATATCTCTAAAATAGTTTTAAAATAAGTTTATATAGAGAAATTCATCATTTCCATCTCTAATGTCTTTATTTTTTGAAAAAAAAAATATTAATCAAAAACTCTCTTGAAGATTAAAATGAAAGAAATATGTTATTTTTATCTTTAATATCTCGGTTTTTTTCCAAAATATTAACGAGAGACTCCCTTATAAATTAAATTGAAAGTTCTTAAAAAAAATGATGAATCTAATCCTGCCGAATGATTTTGTTCCATGCCGATCTTTCAAATACTAGAGTCCTAATCAAAGCGTGGGTCGACCACCAATCACCTCACCTAGTTAGATAATTAGGTAAACTCCACGTTGATAGATTTTTTTTTTTTTTTTTGATAACGGGAGTGTCCAGGGCAGCTTACGCGCACCACGACTAATCCCACGGCCCACTGAACATCCTGCAAGCCCTAGTGAGCAGGTAATGGCACCACGGGGGTGACAGGGATACCACACAGGAAGGACTCAGTAGAGATAGGAAAGGAGCAAACTTTCCAACCACATTCCCACTGGGACTCGAACCTAGGTTCAAAGGAAGGAAAGTTGCTCCCTCTCACCGCTGAGTCACGTCCTGTTGGTTATTTTATTTTTAATATGATGAGTTGACAATCAATCATACTCCATTTATTTTGCATTATTTACCTGTAATTATGCCGAAACTGTTGCGCAGATCTTTTATTTTTTCAAGAATAAGATGAAAATTGCAAGTCTCCCAGATAAATTATTTTATTCAATGGCTCAAGGTTTATTAGCCCTCGACTTGTCCTGTTTAGAGAGTGATTACCATTTTTATTTTTGTTTGCAATATCTAATATTAGTAGGTGAGAATTTGAAGGAGGGCTATATATAAACATACTCACAACATTGATTAGTAGGATGTGTTTTGGAGCTATACATAGTTGTCAAGAACAAATCTATAAGACCTGTGAGCCAAAACAAACAATATCTTGCTAGTGGGGTAAGGTGTTATATTTGCTATCAGAATCCGTCTCACTGGCTATCCAATAGTGCCAATAAACTCCTTAAGAGGATGGATTGTAATATCCTATATTAACGGGTGAGGACTTGGAAAGAGCCTTATATGAGCATATTCATCTTGACTAATAAGATGTATTTTGAAGCCATGTGTGGCTGTCAAGAACAAATATGTGAGCCCTGTGTGCTAAAGCGGACAATATCTTGCCAGTGGGGTGGGGTGTTACACTTTTCAAAGTGTTTTTTCACTCAGAAATGTATTAAAATAATATATTTTTATTTTTAAAAAATTATTTATAATATCAGCGCATCAAAATGATCTAAAAACACTAAAAAATATTAATTTAAAGTAAATAAAAAATAAAATAAAAATTAATTTTTTAAAAAAATCACTTTTAAGATATAAAAAAAAAATAGGGTAGGCTACTTCCATGGGAAGAGTTGGATTGGAATAAAATTTATCATTGAAAACCTTATATGATTTAGTTTAGTTTACTTAGTGTAATTTGTCAAAAAAAAAAAAAGTAATTTTACTGTATTTCAAAAAATCATTTACAATACAATTGCACTAAATTTTCTCTTGCGTTTCACCCTTATGAGTTGCCATCCATTTCTTTCTTTTTTATTTTCTTAGTGATATCATCCATTTTAGATATATATATATATAAAACTCAAGAAATACATTTGACTTTGCATTTTTAATATCAAAATAATAATCTAGATAACCTTAAACACATCTTTTTTCCGGGGGAAAAAAAATGGTAATAATATATGCTTAAAATGTTGGCACCAGCTAATATCAGATTTTCAATGCCTCGGTATGAATTCCTACCCCACGTGGCAGCATTGGAATGGTATTTCCACTTCGGGGTTCTTGATGGTGAAAATAAGTCAACTATCTCTATTTTCGTCAACGGTTGGATTAACTAAGTCGAGATCGAACGGACCGTAAAGTTTTATGTTTTCTTGTTAATAAACAGGCATGGTTGAGGTGATCCCCGCTTGTAGCCAGCTTTCTTGAAAGATATGTAGCATTCTCGTGGTGGTTTTTTTAATATTTTATATATATATATATATATATATATATATAAATGCATTGAATTTTTTTTAAAAAATATATTTTTAATATTAGTAGATTAAAATAATTTTAAAACACTTAAAAAATAATTTAAATCATGAATTTTTTTTTGTTTTTTGCAAAGATATTTTAAAAAACAAATGAGGTTAGCATGTCAATTAAAAATATATTACAATAATATTTTTTAGATTATTTTTTATTTGTAATATCAACATATTAAAATTATTAATAATTATCTAAAAATATTAATTTAATATATTTATAGATAAAAATTATTTTAAAAAATAAATTTAATAATAAAAACAAACACTCTAAATCTCTCACAATTTCACTCTCTTGTATTGTTCCATATATTTATCAAAATATTTCACTTGGATGATGGTTTTAATTAAAGTATAAAATCAATTAAATTGTTAAGGATCACAGAGAGAAACATCTTTTGTTACTATACCAACTCTTTAAAATTAATCACATGTTTTAATTATGAATCATTATTTTTTGTTCGATTCGATTTTTATAAAAAAAAACAACTAAACCGAAATTAAAAAAAAAAACAACCGAAACCGGTTCAAACGACCAGTTTTGGTTTGGTTCGATTCTTTTTTTAGAAAAAACCAGTTTGGCTCATTTTTTTTATTTGACTCGGTTTTTTCAGTTTTGGCTCGGTTTTTTCTGATTTTGATTCGATTCGGTTCATTTTGGTTTTTTTAGTTTTAGGCTTATAAAATCGAACTGGTTAGTTTTTTCAAAAATTCTAGTTGGTTTAATCGATTTTTTTTTGTGATTTAGTTTTTTTAATTATTTTTTTCTAGTTTTCTCAATTTAATCTGTTTTTTTTTATATATTTTTTTGTCTCATCTCTAGCCCTGACACATGGCCCTCTGGTTAAGCCTGGTTCATTAGTCACTAATCAATTAGATGGGCATGTAGGGGAGACTAGTCTTTCTCGAGACTGGTTTAAAATCTTGTTTTATAATATGATAATAGTTATTTTTTAAATTATTTATATTTAAAAATATATTAAAATAATATTTTTTAAAATTTTATTTTAATATTAACACATTAAAAATATTTCAAAATATATAAAAATATTAATTTTTTTATTATTATTAATATGAAGGCTGCTTTTGTCTTCAAAGAGTTCGTAAATACATTCATCACTTTACCTTGACCCGGAAACTCTCGCATAAATATAAGATTATATAAACTATAAACTAACTAATATAAGAGCATCTTACTCCTCTTGCCTAGTCTTAAATATTGTTTTGCAAATTAAACACGCACGTAGTTTTATAAGATTTTTATATTCGATCTAAGCTGATGAAGATATTAGAAGGTCCCAAATCCACAAATGGAGAGTCAATGTTGTCATATACTCACTTCATTATTCACTATAGTAGTTTATTGACGTTCATGGTTTTAGCAAAAAATAAAAAATAAAAATGCTTGCCTTTAATTAGGGAATATTTTGATTTTTTTATACGGGTCATTCATCGTTATTAATTTGTGCTGATGTATTTTTGTCTATACAATATGTTTATGAACATTAAAATAAGAAAAATACTTCAAAAGATAAAAGAGTCAATTGTTCTGGGTAGGGGTATAAAAGTATTTTTTGTTCTTTTATATACAGTTGAGTTGCAAATATACCATTGAATCCAAGAAATTTAATGCATTGAGGTCAAAAGTATTGGAATCTTTTGATTGCATTTTTTTAATTATTGGTTTGCATAGAGGTAGTGTTGTAATTTATCATTAAATAATATTTTTAATTATAAAATGTTAATGGCATATATTATGCACATGCCTGCAAAGTAGAGAATATTGTGTTTTTTAGTGCCGTGTATAACGTCTTTTAGTGATTAAAATGAGATCTCATCGTATAGTCCGCTTTCTCGTTGTCTTCTCTTATATCCTGGACAACATGTGTAAATAAAATATTCTTGATTTATAGTCAATGATCTCTTTTTTTCTCTTCCATTCATTTCTCTCTCCTACCTTAATAAATACACCATGATACTTTGTGTTCATAAAAATAAAAATAGTAATGAAAATAATAATATTAATGATGATGAAAACGATAATAATATATATTTAAAAATTTGTTATAATAATGATAGTAATAATAATGATGAGTGATAATGATATTATCAATGATAGTGACATTAATATAATAGTGCTAGTAGTTGTGAAAATAACAATAATAGTGATAATGATACTAAAAATAACAATGAAGATAATAATATTATTTATGATAACAATGATAATAATAATAATTAAATTAGTAATGATGATAATGGTGGTAGTAAAAACACTAATGATAGCAATGTTAGTTATAATAATAAAAATAGCAATGAATATAATAATAATATTATTATTGACGATAATAATGATAACAACAACAACAATAATAATAATTAAATATTTTTTTATCATGTGTTAATGTAATCCTAATTAGTATTTTTATACATTTGTTATTGTCAATTTTTATATTATTTTTTTAATTTTATTTTAATATCTAAACATTATATCTTTTATCGCACAAAACAATAGCTCGCCCCGTGCGGAGGCTAGTTCTATTCTAGAAGACAATTCTTACATATTATATCCTGAGTAAACACATTGACCGGTATTTGTTAATCTACCACGTAACTAGTGATAAAACAAAGGAGAAGACATGAATAAGAAATTGGGAAATACGTGCAAAGGCGGGGTTAGTTTATTCACATCTTCCAAGCTTTGAAAAGTCAGTCAAAATTAATAAAAGGGATTCAAACATCCACACAGAACCAACAGCTCAATAATGCATCCATGGTAAAAAGAAAAAGAAAGGTAGAATAAATAATAATAAATTAACTTGACAAAATTAAGGAGAAAATCGCTTCATCGATCATGCATGAATCTTGGTCATGAGTTTTCTTGACTTTTCCATCATATCTTGTCTTAAAAAAAATAGTTAATCCTCGACTAGCTTCGCAAGAAAGCAATGCCCTTGAAGTGGACTGCAACTATCTATTCTTGAATAATTCATGTATATTATATGTTGGGTGTTATATATATATATATATATATATCTTCTTGAAACGAAAACCTTGACTTTATATATGAGGGAGAATCACTATTTATCATTCAATTTACTTGAAAACTTGTGACACGAGGGAAAAGATAATAACTAGAAGTTTGAAATGGTTATTATTTTTTATTTGATTTGGTTTTTATAAAAAAAATAATTAAATATATATTTTTAAATTGGCTGGTTTTGATTCGGGTTTTTTAGGACAAACCGATTCAAACTAGACTGGTTCTGTTTTTTCTGGTTTAACTCGATTTTTTTCAGTTTTGGCTTTGTTTTTTTCAATTTGGGTTCGGTTTAGTTTTATTTTTTTGGTTTTCGCCTTATAAAACCGAAATCAAATCAAATTGGTCAGTTTTTTTAAAAATTTTTAATTGTTTTTTTTTCACAATTTGATTTTTTTTATTATTTTTTCTGATTTTCTGATTTAATATGGTTTTTAATTTTTTTGCTTGCTCCTATACAAGAGGCTCTCCTTGATATATTATATTCAATAATTGACAATAAAATTAACGAGTTGAGGTTTGTTTGGATGGTATTAGTTGAACCTAATTTTCACCTTATTTTGTTGATAAAGTTAAATATTTTTTTAATTATTATTATTTTCAACTTAGATTAATCCAAGCTCGGAATTAACGGGGTAGCGGATCCATCTATACGGCCAGTACAGTTTTTATAACCATGGTTATATTTTGGTCTCCTCTGCAGAATATTTTTTCCCCATCTTTCTACAATTTCTCCTTCTAGTCTTGTCAAAACCCACATTTCCCCCTCCATAATGCATTCAACAATTAGCAACAGTAATTCAGTCTCTCGTATCGTTTTTCAAACTTAACCCTCTTTCGTATTTTAGTTTGGTCTCTCGTTTCTTTATTGCTCCCCGCTACCCCACATTGAACTCTTCAAACTCATCTCAGCCATTAGATCACAACTAATCTTTGACTCTCTCCTCTATATCAACCCCTTCAAGTTCCGTTCTTTCCCTCACTTCCCCCCCTCTCTCTCTGAACAGCCCGGAGACCTCCCTCATGCCCCGTTGAGCTCTCTCTGAAAAAGCCCTGAAAGAACCTGCCCAAACATGGCGGTAGAGCTGATGAGTTTTAACACAAAGATGGATGATCAGACGGCTATACAAGAGGCTGCGTCACAAGGAATTAAGAGCATGGAGCACTTGATCCGAATCATGTCTCACCAAAATAATCATCACGTGGCCGATTGCACTGACCTTACTGATGTAACCGTTTCCAAGTTCAAGAGAGTCATTTCCATCTTAAACCGAACAGGTCACGCCCGGTTCCGTCGTGGCCCGATTCAACCCAACCAGCCGACCAAGTCTTCGTTTTCCCTCTCTTCACCCTCCACATCGACACAATCACCGCAATCACAGTCTCAGTCCCCCTCTTTCTCTCGCTTTCAAAACCTAACCCTAACTCCACAGCAAATCACACCTCCGGTCACCGCACCGGCGGCGCCGACGAGCCTGACGCTTGACTTCACGAAAGCGAATATATTTAGCTCCAAGAGTGCAGAGATTGAGTTCTCGAAGGATAGTTTCAGTGTTTCTTCGAACTCGACGTCGTTTATGTCGTCGGGGATAACCGGAGACGGCAGCGTTTCTAATGGAAAGCAAGGATCGTCGATTTTCTTAGGATCCGCTGGCAAGCCGCCGCTCTCGACGGTGCCTTACAGCAACAAGAAGCGGTGCCATGAGCATCATCATGATGACAGTGTCTCTGGCTCCTCTAGTGGCAAGTGCCATTGCTCTTCCAAGAGAAGGTACGAATTCGCGCACTTTAACACCCCGTGCTTTTTAGCAGAGTCCGCGCATTTTAACAGTCTTGAATTTTTTTTTTTTAAGGATTTGACTAGTGTTTGTTTCAATGCCCTTGCATGCATGCTTGCCTGTTAAAAAATATGGTAGTTGGTTTGACTCGAGAGAGTTGCTGTCGATTGCCTGGATTTGCTTAGAACAGGGAAAGTTTAACGAAGGCTGGAGTTAAAATAAAGGGAATCCCGTCCCTAACTTATCATCGAAATTTTAATTTCATCCTAATTTAATCATTATTTTTTACCAGATTCATCCCTTTGACTTATTAGCAAAAACATTGCAATTGCACCCTTCTGTTCAAAACAATCACAATTGTTTTTTAATAGAAAACGTCAAATTTCTTAAAAATGGTCTTGTTTAGCATGCTGTGCATGGATGGAAGTTCTCTATCGAGAATGAATTAATATTTTGATTACCAAATGGAAAGATTTTTAGATCATTGACCTAATTTGGTATTAATTGATAGGTTAGACCCTAATTTGAGAGTTTGTTTCTGGGATAGAGCTAGTAAAAAAACATCGGTAAATTTATTTACTTGGAACCGACGGTGAGTTATGGCGAGCAATAGTGAGCCGACTTGGAGTTTGGTGTTGGTCAACGAGTGGGTGTAGCTGACCGGTTTATTTAAGTGGTAATTAATGATTCAAGGAGCACGCGTGCCGGGCAGGGGTGTATAATTACGAAAAAGACCGCAAAGCGATAACTTTTGAGCTCGCTGGTGAAGACATTTTTGTCTTTATACATAGTTTGCTTTGTCGACCTGGTCTCTTTCTTGTCCCAATGTTGACCACTAATAGCTTGTTAGGTTGAATATTAATTGGACACGTTAATCACGGTCCCTGTTAGTGGACTAGATTGTGTCGGGTAGCTGATGGTCCCTTTCGGGGAGGAGTCGGGCATGGAGGATATAGAGGATCGGGAAATGTTCCGTACGATGATGGCGGCCATAGAATTAACTCGTGGAAGCAAGTACAAAGGATGCTTGTTACACATGTAATGAGAAAATAACAAGATACAGAAATCATGGGGAGAAATCTAAAAACAAAATAAAAACTAGTATGGTCAAATTAAATATTTCAGGGCATTAACACAATGAAATGAAGCTTAAATTAATAACAGTTTGTTAAATGGATTCATGTGAATGGTTTGATTGATCTTTGTTTATAATTACTTAATGCAGGAAGAATCGGGTGAAGAAAACAATCAGGGTTCCGGCAATAAGTTCAAAAATAGCTGATATTCCACCAGATGAGTATTCTTGGAGAAAATATGGTCAAAAACCAATCAAGGGCTCACCATACCCAAGGTAATTAATTGATTATAACCCTTGATTAATTCACGCATCAAGATCAAATCAGACAACAAAGTCCTAAGAGCTTGTGCTCTGGTTGATATGTTGCAGGGGATATTACAAGTGCAGTACAATGAGAGGGTGCCCGGCAAGGAAACATGTGGAGAGAGCAACAGATGATCCATCCATGTTGATTGTAACTTACGAGGGAGAGCACTGCCATACTCAAGGTGCAATGGAGGGTAACATGGCGGCCGGAACTGTTAACTTGGTGTTCGAGTCAACCGTGATGGTAGAGGAATAAAGGAGGAGAGAGATTTAGGTTTAGGAAAAGAGACAAGTTAGACTTTTGTAATATCAAGATGGGTTGAATTTGGTGTCTGATTTTGTATATTAAATTTTTATTGATAGCGGTGGGGGGGAATCTTAATCTCCCAAGGTGATCTTCAAAGTAAATCAAAGTGTTTTTAAATTATTTGTTTTTTGTTCTCGGTTATTGGACCCCTCTCTCTCTCTCTCTCTCTGGGTTTTTTTTTATTTTAATGATTCTTGATTAAAACAAGGGGGCATCTTGGAGAGAGTGGTGACAAAAGAAATGGTGATCGACTGGCTGATAGTGGGCTCCGACTAACTTTGTATGTTATTTCTGGAATGTGATTATATTCCTTGAAAATGGAAATAATAGAGCTTAAACTATCAAATTCAAGAACCTGCAATCTTTATTTGAAAGTCTCCGCTTTAGGAATCAAATTTCACTTACTGTACCGAAACAAGATACAAATATATTTATTTTTAAATTTTTAATAAAAAACCCGAAACGAATTTGATTCTTTTACAATAAAAGGACATGGAAAAAAAACTGGAAAAAAAAACTTTTGTTGTTAGGTAACAAATGGGTGGTAGAAAAAGAAGTTCAATTGAGTGTGTTTGTTTTTAATATGGTTTTTATGATCGAGATTTTAAAAAAATAAATTTTAAAAAATATAGTTAGTTAAATTTAAATATTTTTAGTAAAAATTATGATTACGATTTATGCATAGCAAAAAAAATATTTAAAGTATTTGGTTAAAAAAAACTCATTTAAAAAAATATATAAAAATTGATTCCTAAAAATTATGTTTCAACTTAATTTTTTAATAAACCTCATAATATAAAATAAAATTTAATTTATTATTAAATATCTTATTATATTTTTTACACCACAAACTTAAAAGTTAAAGGTAAATATTAGATGACCAAGACAATTCATAAACCACCATTTGACTTTGAGATTCAAATTCTTTGATTGATTAAAAAAGCCAGAAAAAAAGGGAGATCACCAATAACTAGGACTTTTAGGCAATAAGAGATGGCAAGGATGGTAAATACAACATGCTATGGCTTGCTGAGGTGGACCTAAATCATGCAAGGTTCAGTCTTTTATGCTTAGCCAATTCAAATGGTTGCTTAGTAGGGAAGGACTCTAGCTTTTGCCGTCTAGATAGATCTTTTGACTAAGGGTATTTTTACTAGTACAGTCAGGTGCATATAATTTATATGTGTTTAAAAATTTATTTTTTCATATCGATACTTGTACGGATCCGGTCTCTGCACAGGGCAAGGAGACTGAAGAAATTAGTGTTTATTAAATTATATATATATATATATATATATATATATATATATAATATTTTTTTGTTGTCGAACAAGAAAAAATAATTTTTTTTTATACAAACTATTAGAGCATGTCTTTAATACTCGAAATTGTTCATTCTAGCAAATTTTTCTCTCACTATCCCTATTAAAATCCAAGTTCCAAATGACAATAACGTGGAAGATAAATACATCTACTATTTCAACCAATTTTCCAACATTAGTTCAATAATATTTGAATGCAATGCAAAGAAACACATAATTCATGGAAAGTGTGATGAGTTAGGGATTGGAATTAAGAGTCAAGCATTATGTTCCATCTATCTTATTAACTTTCATCATTTATTATCTTTAGGAGTGTAGTTGTGGTTGTTTTTCAAAGTATTTTTTATTCTGAAATGTATTTAAATAATTTTTTTTTTTTAAAAAATTAATTTTGAGATCAGGACATTAAAACGATCCAAAATACATAAAAAATATATTTTTTAGCAAAAAAAAAATTTAAATTCTTGAGGAATTTGATTTGCACTGCATTCCCAAACGCTTTCTAACCATTTCTATAACTGCAATGTAACAATTAATTTTAAAAATATTTTTTTCATGAAAATATATTAAAATAATATATTTTTTATTTTTTAAAAATGATTTTGATACAAACATATTAAAATAATATGAAAATATTTTAAAAAATATTAATTTAAAATAAAAAATATATTTATTTTTTAAATATCTTTAAAATATAAAAATAATCAAAATAAAAATCACAATGATTATTTGAGTCGATGAGCTAATTTTAAGAAATTCATTCATGCACCACCATTAGCATGTGAAGATGGGGTCAAATCATGCTAGCAATAAGAATCATATAGTCTTATAATGTGGATGGAATTGACCATTGAAAATCATGCTTCATTGCTCTCTTTTTTTTAATTGAAAGTGGGTGATTATAGGTCCCAAGAAGAAAATTGATCTTATCCAAAGCTACATATGTGTTCTGCTACGTAATTAAATTTGTTTGGTTTATAGATATAGTGATTTTTTTAAAAAAAATACAACACCTTTTAAAAACAAACTATACTTTCAAAAACTAAAAAAATATAATTTCCCATCCAAATACACACTAATTATATATATATATTATTGACAAGATTATAGTAGTAAAGAAACTATATTATTGACAGTATAGTTATATAAGATTATAGTCAGAAAGAAACTATATAAAATTTATTCCTCCTATCATAAATTTAAGTTTTAATTTTTTCAGAAAATCGTAAGAACGAGTCTCAAGATAAATATAATACTTTGACACGAAGGATCCATTGTTATATAATAAATAACTTAATTAAAATTCGAATTAAGAAAACCTTCGTAATGGTGTGCCAGAAAGAAAACATTTGTAATGGTGACCCCTTACATGATGCAACCGACAGGTCGTTTTGACAGAGAATAAAACTACAGGAATTGGGACAGCGACCAGCGAGTTAAGCGAAAGTACAGAGAAGCCTTTTGCCTTGCTGTCTTCTCTCCACCGTGGCATTAGTCATTACTAGACCTTGCAAAAGAGAGACCTGTAAACTGTAAAGATCCCCCCCACTCTCTTAAGATTCAGGGTTTTCTTTAAAATCTCTCTTGCTCGTCAGATTCTGTGACTCACCGGGTCAACTCGCTCTATCAAGCTTGCCAAAGCTTAAAAAACCAAGGAAATCTCATCAAGCGAGTTTCTTGCACTCTTACACTCTGTTGTCTACCTTAAAAGACCAAACTTCCCTAAGGTTTGTTAGTTACTTGTGATGTTAGCTTTGTTAGTCTTTAGTTTCGTCTGAAACTGGTGAAGTTTGGTTAAAGATTGTAGACATGAAGATTTGTTGTTACATGAATCCCTGGTTAATAATAATCAATTACCTAAAGAACCCAAAATCATTAGATAAAAAACGATCAAATCTTGATTGCTAATTTTATCTTTTTCCAGCAAAAGTTCAGAACTTTGATTTAATATAAGGCCTTTTCATCTTAATTTGTGTGGAACCCAGAAGTTAAGATCTTTGATTTTTTAGGGGTTTGCTGTGTAAATAGAGAGTTTAGGACTGTAATGGCTGAACTAGGGAGGAGTGATGTTCATGGTAATGATATGATTGAGAATTTGATAGCTGCAAGGAAGTCATTGAAGCTAAGTTTAGAGAAGTCGAAAGCTTTAGGGTTTTCTCTTGAGAAGGCTGGGCCGAGATTAGATGAGATTAACCGAAGACTGCCTTCTCTAGAGGCGGCAGTGCGCCCCATTCGTGCGGACAAGGAAGCACTTGTTGCTGCTGGGGGTCATATTAACCGTGCCATTGGTCCTGCGGCCGCGGTTCTTAAGGTTTTTGATGCAGTTCATGGACTGGAGAAGTCGTTATCGGATCCAAGGAACAATCTTCCTGGGTATTTGTCAGTGTTAAAGCGACTTGAGGAGGCTTTGAGGTTTCTGGGGGATAATTGTGGATTAGCAATCCAGTGGTTGGATGATATATTGGAGTATTTGGAGGATAATGTTATGGCAGATGAGCAGCATCTTTTGAATTTGAAGAAGTCAGTGAAGGGTCTTAGGGAATCACAAAGTGATGATGAACGAGCTCGTCTTGATGGCGGGCTTTTAAATGCTGCGTTGGATAAATTGGAAGGTGAGTTTCGGCGGCTTTTGACAGAACATAGTGTGCCACTGCCAATGTCATCATCTCCGGATCTTGGTGAACAGGCAGTCATTGCACCGTCACTATTACCTGTGTCTGTTATACACAAGTTGCAAGCCATTCTTGGGAGGTTGAGAACTAATAATAGACTTGAAAAGTGCATATCAATATATGTTGAAGTTCGTAGTTCGAATGTTAGAGCTAGTCTGCAGGCGCTGGATTTGGATTACCTTGAGATCTCAATACCTGAATTCAATGATGTGCAGAGCATAGAAGGATATATAGCTCAGTGGGGCAAGCATTTGGAGTTTGCAGTGAAGCACCTGTTTGAAGCGGAGTACAAGCTTTGTAACGATGTTTTTGAGAGATTTGGCTTGGATGTTTGGATGGGATGCTTTTCCAAAATAGCTGCCCAGACTGGCATTCTTGCATTTCTTCAATTTGGGAAGACTGTTACAGAAAGTAAGAAAGATCCAATCAAGCTTCTGAAATTGTTGGATATATTTGCGTCACTGAACAAATTAAGGCTGGATTTTAACAGGCTTTTTGGCGGAGCAGCCTGTATTGAAATCCAAAATCTCACACGGGATCTCATTAAGAGGGTGATTGATGGGGCAGCTGAGATTTTCTGGGAACTTCTTGTTCAGGTGGAGTTGCAGAGGCAGATTCCACCTCCTCCAGATGGGAACGTCCCTATACTGGTGAGCATCATTACTGATTACTGTAATAAGCTGCTTGGGGATAATTATAAACCTATCCTGAACCAGGTTCTGCTCATTCATCGAAGTTGGAAGCATGAGAAGTTTCAGGAGAGGATTCTTGTTAGTGAGGTTTTGAACATAGTTAAAGCCATTGAGCTCAATCTGGAGACATGGACAAAGGCTTATGAAGATTCTATCCTATCTAACCTTTTTGCCATGAACAATCACTATCATTTATACAAGCATTTGAAGGGAACAAAGGTTGGGGATCTCTTAGGGGATTCTTGGTTTAGAGAACATGAACAGTACAAAGACTATTACGCTGCAATATTCTTGCGAGATAGTTGGGGGAAGCTTCCAGGTCATTTAAGTCGTGAAGGCCTGATTCTGTTCTCAGGTGGGCGTGCCACTGCCCGTGATCTTGTCAAGAAAAGGCTGAAAAATTTCAACGAAGCTTTTGATGAAATGTATAAGAGGCAGTCCAGCTGGGTTGTGCCAGATAGAGATCTCAGGGATAAGATATGCCAGCAGATTGTGCAGGCAGTTGTACCAGTTTATCGGAGTTATATGCAGAGCTATGGGCCCTTGGTAGAGCTAGATGGAAGTTCCAGTAAATATGCAAAATACTCGGTGCAGACTTTGGAGCAAATGTTGAGCTCACTATTTCTGCCAAAGCCAGGAAGATATGCAAGTTTCAAGGGCAGACAACTTAGTGCCAAATTCAACAATGGTGTTGCAGATCTTCGCCGTACAACCTCTGCGGTGGTGTGATTTTCCTGCTATTATTGCTTTATGTTGGTTAAGCTGAAAGGTACCCGATCCAAACATCATCCCTCCTTTGATCAGCAGTCAGCTCTTGAACTGTACATATCTGTATGTTTGGTGGCTTGGAACTATTGTGGAAAATTTAATTTTAGTAGAGCAACCTCTTTTAGCTGACCATTGTCTGAATTTTCCCAGTGAGATCGAAATTCAAAGCTGTTTAAATGCAAAGCAAACGGAGTGCTATATCTAGTGCCTGGTAGGTTCTGCAATCTCGAGCAAGTCCTGGACACTAGGATGAAAGCGAAGATGGGCCTTTTTAAAAGCGTAGATAATACTTTGAGGTATAGATTGTCATTTTACTTTCATTTTCACTCTCATTTATTCAAATAGCGGGCGGCTGTAGAAACCTTGTATTTGCTATATTTGTGTACAATTCTTTGATTGAAGAGCAATTAGAGGTCTAGCAGGAATTAAATTGTTTACTTGTATTCTGAGAATTTATGGATGATAATTCTATGCAATTGCTGGTGTTAGAAGTTAACCTACAGCCTTGAGCTCACAGCAATAAGATGTTGGCTCATTTAGCTTGTCCTATTTTGAATTGTAAGAGAATGCTTTATTGTTTAAAGCCTTATTAGTATGATTCACACTTTCATCCATCAATTACTCTATTAAACTGGAGAAGATGCTTTAGCTTTGGGTACTATTACTTTTTATTTTGTTTTCCATCTCAATTGGTTGCCTTGGATGTGCACTGGTTGAGAGGGCATGCCTTTTAGGCTGATGTGTGAATTTTCATGAATGTCTCTCTGAAAGCATTCATAATTTCATATTATAGTACTTGTGTCTTACTTGTCTAAGTTTTACCTCTGCTAGGATTCTTATTCCTTGCTTAAATTGCCCGTGCCTGTTATAGACTTTTCACAGTTTCTCTCTTTGACCACCCCCCTCTCTATATATAGACATGGAGATTAAGAAGCTGAGATGAATACTGCTTTAAGAAATACTCCTAATCATTACAAATTTCACAGCAGAAAAGAAGTAGTAGTACAGAAAAGAAAGTTTTCCAACAAAAATGTATGTGACCAGGCCTCTTTCGATGTACAAAAGAAATCCCTCAGCTCTTTCATCAGCTCCTCCTGAAGGTTCAAATTCTGGTATATTGATAATACAAGATGAAGAAGTTGATCTTACTTGTTGTTTTTGCTGCTCCAAGATCGATTTTGTCAAAGACCTGCCTTTCCCGCAGAACAAGAATCTAACAGCTAGCTACACCTCAGCTCTTTCATCAGCTCCTCCTGAAGGTTCAAATTCTGGTATATTGATAATACAAGATGAAGAAGTTGATCTTACTTGTTGTTTTTGCTGCTCCAAGATCGATTTTGTCAAAGACCTGCCTTTCCCGCAGAACAAGAATCTAACAGTTAGCTACACCACAAGCACAGCTGATGGACAGACTATTAACAGTACTAACCAAGTTATCTTCATCCCCGTGTTAAATCAGCCACTGTCTTCCAACCGATACTACGTGATCGAGCGTCAAGGGAAGCATAAAGGGTATGTTTAATAATCACAAGTCGCAGTTTCCATTTATTTGTTTTTCATATTATGTGACCGTGAAGCTTTAGAAAATCAAAATCCTTTATGTTCGGCTTCTTTACATAATCGACATGATTTTTCTAACTGGATCTGTGCATTAAACTTGGCCTTAATTCAGGGAAGCAAACACAAATGCTAAAGAGGAAGACGAAACAACGTGCTGTTTTGGCTTCTGTAGACATAATCCAGATAAGGAACCGCAGTCTTTCGACCCCAAGGACGTGTACGAGCAATTTGAGATTTGCAAGAGTAAAAGGTTTGGTTACGTTTCAAAATCGGTGGCTCCAGATGGCATCCCTCCATATTTCTTAAGGAGAAAAGGCTGGACACTGGACAGTGTCAACCTCAACTGCACGTGATTTTGAATTGAAGGAAGCAGCAGGCCTTGACAGAAATCTCCGAGCCCGCCTTCCAGATTTCCACTTGCCATTATCACAAAGAAGTTCTGCCCCTGTTGTTGTAGGAAACTGGTATTGTCCTTTCATGTTTATCAAAGAAGGAAACTGAAGGACCAGATGAGTATTTCAAGGTACTATGAAATGACACTGGAACAAAGATGGGAACAAATTTTCGCAAGTGAATATAATTCTAGTGAAGGCAACCCTGTCATGCTGTTGTTCAGAGAGAAACGGTTGCTGTTGCAGGTGGAGAAGTTGCACCGGACAAAAGGAATGCAGTTGATGGGGTGATATGGTTTAGGAGCTCCGGCGATGTTGGAGGAGAAGCAAGTGTGGGGTTGAGTTTAGAAATTGTGGGGGGGATCGATGAAGTGGGAGCAAGAAAGAGCAATATTGAGTATTTTCTATGCCTTGCATGTTTGGATACAACAGAATAAAGATAATGGGAGAAGATATTGGAATTATGTCCAGAACATACCAAAATGCAGACATAGTTTATGCAGGATAAACACCAGTGCTTGTATCAATATTGTTTTTAGGAAGCAGATCATGCATTCAGTATTCCCAATGAAAGCTTACAGCTACATGAAAATTTATCAAAAACAAAACTACATACAAAAATAAATATTTCGCTTTCATACAATTACTGCTACATACCCATTGTCGACAAGCCAATGTAACATTCCTGCTGCAATTTCCTATTTGTTACAGAGAAAACAGGAAAAAGGCTACCAGGCTGTACTGGGCGAGGATCATATCTACCAAGTACTCCAGCAGCAGTATCGATAATTCCACTCTTCACCATTTCTTTCCTCACACAGCTGCCAAAGAGAGAACAGGACTAATTCAAATGGGTGAAAGTATTACAAAGAGAGAGTTCTCGACAATTGAAACCATGGCAGACTTTACTAGAGCCCTTGGAAACTTTAAATAAGAGCTACCAACAATCAAAAGAGAAAAACATGACGAAAGTAGAACCGACGCGCAACTCAATGTCCCTAATAAATGAGGCTCTCCACATAACTTTGAGCTTCAAAGTAGATGTGAGATTTATTGTTTGGAACCCTACTCCAGCTTTGGTCAAGGGATCATCCAAATGCAAACATAATAGCATGTCATATGGTTCCAAAGAAGAACTACCCTGAATATGGTTCAACTTTCATTCTTCTTTGTCCACATCTCAAACATCAAAATTCGACTCTTTATTTCCACTCAAGCTCATTGCGAGTAATTCTTTGTAGATCACAAGGTATGTTCAATATTCCAATGACCTTCTGAATAAAACTGAGCAAATTGCTTATAAAAAGTACTATTCTGCAGTTCACTGGTTTTAAGGCTGACATTAAGAGGGGGACATATAAAGCAATTAGTTGAATCCAAGAGCCACCACCTTCCTTGATGCCTGGGGGGTCCCGACATCCATCAATCAAATTATTTCATCAAGTCCAGGCTGTATCTACTATAAGAAAGGGAGATGAAAGATCCCGCAGTGCATTGCTGATATATATCAATAGTCTATCAAAATCTTATACTCAAACTTCCACATGTTGACAAGCTTGTTGCAAAGATTCCAGGCACTAATACAATGACAAGATCTCAGCATTAGGTGCTTTTCCGCTAACCTGATTCCTACTCTCTCTTATTGTAAGTGCTTTTCTGTTTGACTTTTTGGCCTTGGTTAGTAACTCTCTACATTTTCTTGCAAGCGTCGCACAGTTATTTCTACAAAATAATGGTGCTTTTGGGATGTATTCAGGTTTGAGAAATCCACTTAAACTGATTAGCCATGTGACTCCAGTGATGGCAATTGCAACTGCTCTTGTTTTTCATTCTTGTTTGGCCGAATTAAATTAAATAGAATCCAAGGACTTGGGCTTGGAACAGTTGGAACTACGGAAATCAACAATGGCATTCTTAAGCTGTGAGTGTCAGAGATCTATTCTTAATAATTTCATTAACTCTTTGGTGTTCAATGAGGCTGATTCCCATGCTGCAGAGGTGTGATAATTCTTGTCACCACCGGTATTGGAATTAAGTATCAACATCTTCAAGCATTTGTAACTCTGGTGTATATACAATGTTGATTGAAAGGCTCAAAACATGTTTATGTTTTAAGAGATGGGGATGGAGGAAATTTAAAAGACTGATGGC